>NC_047663.1:24344559-24547059 GCF_011762505.2 Arvicanthis niloticus | reverse complement strand
TGGATGCTGGGAATTGAACCTCAGTTCTCTGGGAAAACATCCAGTGCTCTTAACCACTGAGCCATCTCTCCAACCCCACAATTGGTAATTTCTAAAACATTCTTTGCTACCTAGAGAATTATCTGTTTACTTTTATGGTTGTATTCTAATAATAAATCTCTATTATTCCATATTAGTAAGTACACATTTTACCTGAGAGCTCATCTACAAGACTGATGACATCATCCGCTGTCCAGCCTCTGGCACCTGTGTCATACAGTAATTTAATGGCATTAGCCAAACCTTTCAAACTGGATTCATCTGTAGGTCCTTCTATCATTTCCTGCCAAATCACCTGCCCTAGATTGAAACAAAGAGTAGAATATGATCAAATAGATGGTTTTGTGATAAAGGCTTCAGGAGTTGTTTAGAAGGAAAGGGATTATATAATCCTATACACAGGAACAGCACTAAGACTGGCTGAGACATGACAGGGTCTATGTGTAGCCAATAAATCTTGCTGGCTACAGAGTCCTCAGGACTTGTCATGGCATCCTTTCAAATAACAAGGATGAAAATTTACATTACAGCTTGATTATACAGTTCAAACTAACTGATAAAGAAAGGTGCTCAAACAAAAAGCAAAGATCACCATTAGCTGATCTGTGCGTACTGCATATTTCATGCATGCGTTAATGCAGAAATGTACATCATCTTCAAAAATATATATGTTCACAAAGTAAAAGAATCAAACCAGTAACTTAAAGCAGCACAATTCACTCTTGAGGACGCTGAGACAATGAGACATATTTATTCCAGCATCCTACTTAATCCAACCTCAGCCTGTCTTAGCTGTTGTTTCATCAAAACTTGCTTCTAGGACAGCTTCAAAGCAGCTGACCCCAGTCGATCCAGCCTCTCAGGCTGTTCCAGTCAGTTCTTCAGTTAAGCCCTACACTTTTATATCACACAGAGACTGGACAACAAATGTTACAGCTAGATCTCTTAAGACTGACCAATATCCTACTTTTGGGGGCCCCCCAAAGAGAGGTCATTCCCAGATAGCAGGAAGCAATTTTAAGAAGATGACCCTCCATTCCCACAAATGGGATAAGTGGCTTTTGGTCATTCAGTGGATGATGGATGTCTGACATCATTTTAGGAGGGTTAGTCACAAGTTATCAATGGTCTTGGTCAGGAATGATACAAAATAAAAGAGGTTAGATTAAGGGATTTCTCTCATTTCCTTTCCTCTATTCTTCTTTCTGCTATCTAGTATTAGTGGGAAAAAGGGTCAGAAGGGATAAAAAGAAAAAAGGGGAATATAGGCATGATAGGATAAAGTAGGAGATTATTGAATCTACTTTTGAACTAAAGAGCATCAACAAGCTAAATATTTACATTAGTATGGATTTTGTATATTGACACAAATTTAAGGTAATTTTTGCTATAACATACTATATGTATGTTTCAACTCGTGTATAAGGTATTGTACCTATGCAACTTATTTAAAAATGTAGTGTGATGTTCTAGTCCATTTGAAAGCTGCTATTACAAACTGTTTAGGATAACTAAGAAAAGCAAGTTAGTAGTTAGTCAATCAAACTCATGTTCATGTTAGGTACTAGGTTAGTTACAAAAATGTGTTTCCTAGGTTGAACAAATAGTAAATAGCTAGAAACAGTGTTTGCCTGTTCAGTTATACTATAGTGAGACAGATAGATGGTCTTCAGAAACTTCAGAGATATACAGAGTATGGCATTTAAAGATACTTTATTAATAAAAGGCTTTTTAGACAGTGAGTCATTTCAGCTCCTGGCAGCACTCCATTCCACTTCGAAGAAGACAATAATGAGTGTGATGATGGTTTGTATAAGCTTGGCCCAGGGAGGGAGTGGCACTATTAGAAGGTGTGGCCCTGTTGAGGTAGGCATGACCTTGTTGGAGTAGGTGTATCACTGTAGGCATGGGCTTTGTCCTAGCTGCCTGGAAGCAGTCTTGCATTGCTGCCTTCAGATGAAGATGTAGAACTCTCAGCTATGCCTGCATCATACCTGCCTAGAAGATGCCCTGCTCCCACCTTGATGATGATGGACTGAACCTCTGAACCTGTAAGGCAGCTCAATTAAATGTTGTCCTTTATAAGACTTGCCTTGGTCATGGTGTCTGTTTACACCAGTAAAACCCTAACTAAGACAATGAGCATCAAAAATCCTTCACATAAGCTATGGGCAAGCAGGACACAGATGAAGTCTAGTGCCAAGCTTTGTAAGGACAAAGTAAGCAAGTCCTTCCTAATTCCTGCTTCACAGAAAAAGATTATATTCTGTTATATACTGGGCCAGAAGGCTGAAAATGATGCTCCAACATTGCAAAGGAATCATGGATAACTGTAGGCAGCCAGCTGTCTCTGTCATATCTATAGTTTTGGAAGCTACTTGCTCTGCACTTTCTGTTTACTTAACTAATACTTATCCTTCTCAGGTTGATGGGATTGAAGACTAGATAATTATAGACTCAAAATTAAGTTTAAGTTGCTTAACATTTTTTTAAAAAGTATGTTTTATATGGGCAATAGTGGCACACGCCTTTAATCCTAGCACTTGGGAGGCAGAGGGAGGTGGATTTCTGAGTTCAAGGTCAGCCTGGTCTACAGAGTGAGTTCCAGGACAGCCAGGGCTACACAGAGAAACCCTGTCTCAATAAACAACAACAACAACAAAAGTAAGTAAGTAAGTAAGTAAGTAAGTAAGTAAGAAAGAAAGAAGTAAGTATGTGTTAAAGCCTAAAGGGATCCCCATAGGCTGACACATGCAGAGTGTAATAGACAATTAAGTACAGAACTCTGAACTCACCAGGAGAGGATAAACGGTAGAGTGCTTTCTCCAAGATTGCCAAATACAAATGGAGTGGACATTGTGAAGGTAATTTTTACCTGATTGTTTTCATAACTATGCTTATTGTACACAGTTTATTAATATAAGAGAAAGAGCCTTTACTGGACTAAAAGGGAGAGACATAAGGAGATGGTTTTATGTACTGGGTATTCAGAAACTTATTACTCTGCCCAGAGATCTGGTTGCAGTCTGGACATTGACACTGTCAATCATCTTATCTCATCCCCTCTGATTGGTTAATAATAATCTGATCAGCTAAGCCAGCCAGGAGAGGAGGAGGTGGAACTTCTGATCCCAGAGAGGGTCTCTGGTGGGGACCAGAAAAAGATAGTGAGATGAGTCATATGAGATTTACCATGAGCAGGTCGCCAGGACAGGTGCCATGAGGACACCCATAGAGCAGGAGCAGCCAGGAAGACTAAGTTGGCAAGTAATGGGACACCTGTCTAGGTAGTGGACAGCTATATACAGGTTATAATAGGGTTATAATATATGAGTACCTGTCAGCTTCAGTGCTAAAGCTTATAATAAATATAAGGTCTCCATGACTTTATTTGGGAGCTAGAGTAGGTGTAGAAAAGCTAAAATTACTTCTATATATATTAACATATCTTTTAAACTTTTTTGGTACTGGGGATTATAGAAATTTTGTTTATATTATTACATATGTATGAATGTTTCCCTGAATATATATCTGCGTATCATATGCATGCCTAGTGCCACAGAAGTCAGAAGAGGGCATTGGATCCCCTGTATGGTAGTTACAGGTAGTTGTGAGCCACTATGCAAGTGCTAGGAAACAAACCTAGGTCTTCTGGAAGAACAGCTAGTGCTCTTGACCACTGAGCCATCTCTTCAGTCCTCTACATTAACATATCTTTATTAAGTCACAACTCTGCTTCATACAAAAGATAGTGCTTTTATCTATGTATTATTTATTTTATCTTTTTCATGTGTGAGTATGCATGCATGTAGAAGCCAGCAGTCATTCCTTAGGACTCATCCACTTTAATTTTTGAGATAGAGTGTGACACTAAGATCTGGGGCTGACTGATCAGGCTAAGAGGGCTGGGAGCCCCAGGGGGAAGTCATTCATTGCTGCATCCTCAGTGCTGGGAGTATAAGCACAACCCATGACATTTAGTTTATTACCTGGGTGCTGGGATCAAAGTCAGTTTATACAGTAAGCATATTATCTACTGAACTATCTCCCCACCTCAAATAGTACTTTTAGTTCAAAGATATTATCCTGTGATACAGATTGTAACATCAATTGCTATAATTTTACTAAAGTCAAGTAAAATCCACTAGCATCCTTCTAGAAAGGAGCATGGTTCTGTTAGCATCTTTCAAACATCTGCATTGCACCAGAGCAGCTCAGTCACCTTCTATCTGTTCATCTATCGCCAATCTTCTCTGTGGCATATACCCAACATTTTAATTTCAAAATAAAATTCCTGGATGCTAGTCCATATGCATTTAAACTGGTTATCTATTGATAAAGGTGGAATAAAGAAATGTAAGATAATTTTTAACATTAATCTAAGCACAATCTAGGTAACAAAAAAAATCCAATTATGAATCTCAAAATCTAAAACTAAGTAAATCACTGACTAGGCTGCTGTTTGGTTTCTTGGCATCATCAGTCCTCCATAGCAGCAAGCACAGATTGGAGTCACATTAATGTTTGAAATGGAAAAGCAGCACTCAGGTAAGTACGAGCTGACTGGAACATATCTGGTTCTGGATTAGGGCAGAACAGCTTCTGTCTTGAAGCTCAGGATGGGCATCAGTTAACGTAGTTTGTCTCTGAAATCATGAAGCACACTTTAAACACTAGCAATGATGAAGGCAGGCCTTCCTAGGGCCTGCTATATGGCTCAGTGGGTAAAGGTGTAAAGGTGCTTGCTGTCAAGCTTGATGACCTGAGGGCCATCCCCAGAACGCCACAATACAGAGATGTGATTCCTGTAGGTTGTCCTATGACCTCCATAAACACACCATGTTACACACAGACACACACACACACACACACACACACACACACACAAATAAGTAGATAAATAAATGTATGTATATTTATTTGTCTGTTTGTTTCTGTATTTATTTTTGAGGCAGTCTTACTGTGTATCTCTGACTGGTCTGGAACTCAATTCGTGTCAGAATACAGTACAAGAATGGAGGAGTCCTGTGAGGAGAATTCTGAGAGCTTGTGAAAAAACTCCAAGAAAACATGACAAGAGTCTTGTGACTTCTGTTTCTTCAAAAACTCGAAATTGTTCTTGGAATGTGTTTTTGTGCTCCTCCCAGGTGAATCATAAGGGCTACTTCAGATCACTCATGACAACTGCCTATCGTTGTTGTTTATTTGCCTATATAAAAACATGTTGCCACATGCAGCTTGTCCTTGTGATTGAACACTTTACTCATGTGACTCTTAATTACCCTCAGACTTATAAACTGTCTGATGCTCGGAATAAAGTTGGCTATTGCATGAGGCTATTGTAGGAATCTGCCTAGCTTTTAGACTCCATTTTTCTAGGCTCTCCTGCCTCTAGAGCAGTAAACAGATATGTAGATCAGCCTGACCTCGAACTCACAGAGCTCTACTACCTCTAAGTCCTGAGTGCTGAGATTAGAAGTGTGCACCAAGCAAGCCAGAGGTGGCACAGTGGCTTAGGCAGCCTCCTGCAGAGGGTGAGCTTGTGCCCTTTGCTCTCTCTCTCCTGGAAATCCTACTTTCCCCTCAAGGGAAAAAAAAGTGTGCACCAACCAGGAAATATTTTTGTTTGTTTTGGTGGTGGTGGAATTGTTTATTTGTTTGTTTGTTTTTCAAGACAGGGTTTCTCTGTGTAGCCCTGGCTACCCTGGAACTCACTCTGTGGACCAGACTGGCCTCTAACTCAAGTAGATCCATCTGCCTCTGCCTCCCAAGTGCTGGGACTAAAGGTGTGTGCCATCATGCTTGCTACCCTGAAAAAGAAATGGCGCTTACCATCATGAGGAGATGTTGGTCCAAAGATAATATATAGCAATCTTGCCTGATTCACCATTGGCCATGGCTTTAATATTCGAGTTAACCAAAATGCAGAATCACTTCGATGCGTCCAGTGATCAAGTAGGACATTCCGACAGAATAGTCTAACCCTTAACTCTAGTTTTCGAGCACTTCCTATCAAGAAAAAGGAGTTATAAGTTATTTTCTTTTTAAAGAAAGATAAGTTACATACTGGATAGAGATCAGAGCCAGGCATTAACCACTGTGGTTAAAAGAGAGATCATAAGCTGAGTGCATAAACAGGGAGTCACCAAGAAGTAAAAGGTGCCCCTAACTTTATAGTTTGACTATCTTCCTGTGTTTATTTATCTTCAGTAATTTGAATAACATTTATTTATCTTCAGTAATTTGAATAATGGGTAAATCAAAATCCATGCTGAATTATACCAGAGTCTTATATAGTTTTAGACTTGTTTATTTATTTTGGTCTTATATATCCTAGACTGGCTTTGAACTCATGTGGTTAATTGCTGACCTTAAACTTCAGATCCTCCTGCTTCCACGTCCTAAATACTGAGGTTACAGGTCTGTCACTGCACCCAGTTTATGTGGTGGAAGATGTTCTTGCCAGCTGAACTGCATCCTCAGACAGATTTTTTTAAAAAAGATTTATTTATTTTACTTATATGAATATTCTGTAGCTGTCTTCAGACACACTGGAAGAAGGCATCAGATCCCATTACAGATGGTTGTGAGCCACCATGTGGTTGCTGGGAATTGAACTCAGGACCTCTGGAAGAACAGTCAGTGCTCTTAACCACTGAGCCATCTCTCCAGCCCCCCTCAGACAGATTTTAGTTTTAAAGAAAAATAAATGTAGAGAAAGACCAGACATACAGCAAAACTATAGCTGTACTAAAAGTAGTACTCTACTTTCTTCCATAAAAATTTTAAGAAGTTATATGATTTATTTATATTTTGGCTTAATAATTTTTCAATTGTATTTGTTTTTTGTTTTGTTTTATTTTTTGAGACAGGGTTTATCTATGTAGCCCTGGCTGTCCTGGAACTCACTCTGTAGACCAGGCTGGCCTCGAACTCAGAAATCTGCCTGCCTCTGCCTCCCAAGTGCTGGGATTAAAAGCATGCGCCACCACTGCCCAGCCAATTTTTGTTTTTTGAGACTGTTTCTCATGTAGCCCAGCTGAGACTAGTCTTGAACTCCTAACATTCCTGCCTTTTCTTCCATGTTCTGGGATCAGAGGTATGAGCTAGGCCTGATATTTACTTACTTACTTACTTTTCAAACAGGGTCTCTTGTATCCCAGACTGGCCTTGGATTCAGTATATAGCCAAGGATGACTGTGAGTCTCTGATCCTTCTGTTTCCAGCTCTAAAGTGCTGGGATGACATGCATGTTCCACCATATCAATTTCATTCATTGTTGGGGCATGCAGGGAAAGCACTGAGCCACCATCTAACCTACCTCTCCAGACTCCAAATTAAGTACTAAAGCATGAGAGACACAGATGGTATTTCAAGAAAATGAGAAAATAGAAAAAGATTTCCAGTGTAATACAACTGCATAAAAAGCATTGGAAACTCAGCAATTAAAGAACAATATGCAGAAGTCAAACTAGTACAGTGGAGAGTACGCTTTACTATGAATTTGTTTATTTAGAACCCAGAATCTCTCTATGTAGCTCTGGCTATCCTGGAACTCAGTATATAGACTAGCCTGGCCTCAAATTCAGAGATTTACTGTCTCTACCTCAAGTCTGGGATTATGGCTGTGCCACCATGGCCATCAGGCAAAGGGTTTGAAAAGTAGGTGGGGACCAGAATCTGAAAGCTAATTTATATAGCTTAGATTTTATTTTGAATATATTAGATTAGTAAGATAACAGAAGTTTTTGGTCAGAAGAAAGACATATTTAAATTGTGTTATCAGTCATTGGGTTTCTTAAATTTTTGGTTGTGAGCCTAGCGTTTAACGGCTGAGCCATCTCTCCAGCCCAGTCATTGGGTTTTTAAATCTGCCTTTTCCAGGAGGTTGAAGCAGGAAGATTGTAAATTTGAGGCTAGAATGGCCTACGTATTAAGCCGAGGACAGCCAAGGATTACACAGTGACACTCTTGGTGTTAGGGTGTAGCTCAATGGTAGAGCCTACTGCACTTAATACCCTAGGTTCAGACCTCAGCAGCCCCTTGACCAAAAGAAAAGAAACAAGAGACTCCAAATAAGCATGTACATAACTAAATCTGCCCTTTTATCTATACCTTTTTTTATACTGAAATGTTTGAATTAGCAGAAAAAGAGACAAATAGAGTATACAAATCAAGGAGCTTAGTCTAAACTTGACAGGTTTCTGTTTGCTTTGGGATTTATAAAATACATAAGCATTACAAATGTCAAGTTTCTTGTTTATAAATTCCAGTTACTTTCCCCAGAAGAACTATCTTGGATTTAGGGTTCTTCCCTGTCCCTTCTGTGTTAGTCAAGGTTCTCCAGAGAAACAACCAATAGGAAGCAGATCACACCCACGTGGCATTCCAGTTTATGTGGTACTGGAGACAGAGCCCACTACTAGCTGAGCCACAGCCCAGCCCCCCACAACTCGCTTTACATATACTTTTGAACTCTACCTCTTGTTAACATTTCTTCTCTACACAATATTATCTTTAAACCAAAGGTCTTTACCTGGTTTGTTACAGACAACAGTCTGCATCTTTCGGGAGAGATTAGTCAGCTCACATAAGAAGTTATACACACGATGGCATTCAAGTTCATCCCAACCTGCTGTTAAGGTCTGAAGAAAATAGAAGAAAGAGTGTACAAGTTTAGACACAAATTGGAAGGGTAAGCTACCACTTCTTAATATAAATAAGCTATTTTTAGCATATGACCTAGGTGATATGCAATGTTTATCCTCTCTAGAGCTATTCAAATTCACAAGAAATTTACATAATTACAACCTAAAAATTCTTTAAAATCTTTGTTCTTTTTGGTTGGGAAGGAAGTATCTTTTAAGAAAACCTTTTTTTCCTTTTTTTTTTTTTTTTTTTTTTTGTTTTTTGTTTTTGTTTTGTTTCTTTTTGGTTTTTCAAGACAGATTTCTCTTGGTAGCCCTAGCTGTCCTGGAACTCATTCTGAAGACCAGACTGGCCTGGAACTCAAACACCCACTTACCTCTGCCTCCCAAGTGCTGGGATTAAAGGCATGCACCATCCAGCAAATTTCAAGTTTTTTATAAATGTTTTTATTTCTGTTTATGTTTATGTGTCACTGTGAGGTCATGCTCCATGAGTGTAGATACTTGTAAAGGCCAGAAGAGTTGGAGCTACAGGCAATTTCAAGCTGCCCTGATGTGGTGCTGGGAACCAAACTTTGGTGTTCTACAAGAGCATCAAGTACTCTTAACTGAAGAACCATTTCTATAGCCTTCCAACTCGTTACTGTACTATGTGTGGCCTCAAACCCTACATCTGCTTGCATTAGGCTTGAGTAGTGCCAGTTTTGTGACTTAGCTCTTAAATTTAAATTAAGTTAAACTAAGTCAATTATTAATTTCCTTTTGTGTATGCATATGTAAGAGTGTGTGTGACTATGGAGGCCACACACACAGGAGGAGGTTGAGTTTCCTCCCCTACATGTTCCCTACACCTTTGGAACACTAAATCATCAAACTCAGAATTTGTAGTTTTGGCTGTGCTGGCAGCCAGTAAGCCCCATGGATGTAGTTACAGGTCATCAAGGCAATGGGAACTCTTTACTTTGGGTGGAGATTTGAATGTAGTCTTACACAGCGAGTGCTCTTACCTCCTGGCCTGTGTTTCAGCCTCTGTAGCCTAGTTTTACAATAGAACTTCTAAGACTCTTATACCTGTCATTTTGATAGTTTACAAATGATAATGATCCCATTTTAACATGATAATTGCATTTGATTATGACTTGTTGTTTTTAATAAATGAGACAAGGTCTCACTATGTAACCCTGGTTGGCCTAGAAATCATCAGTAGACCAGGGTGGCCTCTAACTCAAAGAGATTCCCTGCCTCCCTGCCTCCCTGCCTCCCTGCCTCCCTGCCTCCCTGCCTCCCTGCCTCCCTGCCTCCCTGCCTCCCTGCCTCCCTGCCTCCCTGCCTCCCTGCCTCCCTGCCTCCCTGCCTCCCTGCCTCCAGAGCACTGGGATTAAAGGTGTGTGCCACGATTCTTAGCCCCACATATAAATCCTTGAAATATTTAACTAGATTTTAGTGGTTTAAAAAATAATCTTCTGGTACCCTGTCTTGAAAAACCAAAATAATAATAATAATAATCTTCTGTGACAGTGCGATGACTCAGCAGGTAAAGGGGTAAAACCTAAACCACAGGTGAAAGGGACACTGGCTTCCTAAGTTATCCCTCTGACTTTATACATACATATATTAAAAAAAAATTTAGATTTATTTTATATGTATGAATGTTTTGCTTACATATATGTGTGTGTGCCTGGTACCCAAGGAGGTCAGAAGAGGGCCGAAAGACTTCCTACAACTGAAGTTGGGATGGTTGTGAACCAGCATACGCATGCTGGGAATTGAACCTGGGTCCCCTGGAAGAGCAGCCAGTTCCTCTGTTGAGACAACTCTCCAGACCCATACGTATTTAAAAGAAAATTAATCAGGTAGGTGATGGTTGTGCCCAGCGCTTGGGAAGCAGAGGTAGGTGATCTCTTGAGTCTGAGGCCAACTTGATTTAAAGAGCGAGTTCCAGGATGACCAGGGCTACACAGAGAAACCCTGTCTAGAAAAGCCAAAACAAACAAACAATCTTCAATCCCAGCACTCTAAAGCTTAACATTATTCCTTCTAGAATAAGAGAAATTGCTAAGCAGTTATTATTTCTGGTGAAAGGAAATTTGTAGACAGGAGACAGGCCTGGGAGGGAGGCTTTTTACTTTTTATCTTTTGTTCCTTTTGAATTATACATGAATCCATATTTTAATACTTAATCCAAAGATAGAAAGTACAAAACAAATAGGAGAAAGTAAAAATCTGTCATGAAAGAGTGTTAGTAGGAAGCCCTAGAATCTGGGTGCATGGGAGCTGGTGGCTGGCAGCCTGGGATACAGCATAAGACTCTCAGGTGGAGTCCTGAGGTGTGTGCTAAGAGCCTAAGGTGGTGATAAGTTTTAAATTAGATAATTCATGTAGACTCTTCAGGACATTGTCTGCCACACAGTATAAGGCTTAACAAGTGACACTTTTCATTTTTATCTGTTCATCATTTTACCTGTAAGAAATTAGTACATATTTTGAAATAATAAATTGATTTCTAAAGTCACATTTCAGAAAACAAGTCCACAAATTTAAATTCAAAATGCTCATAAAAACGTTAGGTGTGCCGGGTGGTGGTGGGGCATGCCTTTAATCCCAGCACTCAGGACACAGGAGCAGCAAAGCTCTGAGTTCAAGGCCATCTTAGTTTACAAAATGAGTTCCAGACAACCAGAGCTACAAAGTCACTCAAAAACCAAAACAAATAAAAATTATAAACACATGTACACATATACCACCTTTAGTCTCTTAAACTGGCTATAGGTGTGGGTGCAGCTCAGTGCTTACCTGGTGTCCTTAGGACCTAGGTTCAATCCCCAGGTCACAAAAAGCAAACAAACAAACAAAAAAAAAACCATTTAGTACACTTGTATAGAGTAAATAAATGCTAGGCATTTTCTCACCAGTTACAAACCAAACAGACCCTTAACAAACTGTAACACTGTTACTTTGCTTTAAGACTATTATACCTTCTATAACTCACACAGGGATTCCAATGCTCTATTTGTTAACAGTTCAAAGTCATTCCTTTCACTCTTTCATTAAACAATGTACCTGTAAAAACATGCCGTAACATGATAATCCTAAACACTGCAAAGGAGCTGAACAGCCACTGAATTTAAAGCAGGAAACCTGTAAAGAGAGCAACTGTTAGTAGGCCTATACAGGAACTAACTGACACTCAGGTCTACTGGAGAAATCACACAAAGCTGCCCCTGAGACAGGGCTTCAGAGAGACTTGCCTCTACCTCCCTCTGCTGAGATTAATGGCATTCACTACCATGCCTAGATACTGGAGACATCTTGAAACACAGTGTAGTTCTCATTAAAGAAAAAACTTTGAGTTGTAGGGATGGCTCCACAGTTAAAAGCACTGGCTGTGCTTTCAGAGGTCCTGAGTTCAGTTCCCAGCACCCAGTTGATGGCTCACAATCATCTATGACTATAGTCCCATGGGATCCGATGGCCACATGTGGTATGCAAATAGATAAAAACATCTATATACATAAATCTTTTATAGCCAGGCATAGTGGCACTTGCCTTTAATCCCCAAAATTGGGAGCAGAAGCAGTCTTATCTTTGTGAGCTCAAGGCCAACATTGTCTACTGAGCGAGTTCCAGGAGCCAGAGCTGTTTTACAGAAAAAAAGCTTTCAAAGAAAAAAAAAAAACTCAAAACAAACAAAAAAGGCGGTGTCACACACACCACTTCTAACACACACCACATTTAACTTCAGCTCTTTGGGAGGCAGAGGCAAGCAGAATGCCCAGCATCTATGTAAAAACAGCTGAGTATGGGATGGTTTTGGAGAGAGACAGGTGGATCTTCAGGGCTCTCAGTTCAGCTAGACTACCTGAAACAGGAAGCTGGAGCTCCAGGTTCAACAAGAGATGTTTCCAAAACATAAAGCAGAGCCAAGTGTAAATTACACACACCTTTAATCCCATCACTCAAGATGATAGCCTAGTCTACATACATAGTATATAGCCACGTTACCCAAGGCTACATACTAAAACCCTATCTCAAAAAACAACAAACAAACAAACACTAAAACTAAAACCTCCCCTCCCAAAACAATACAAAATATAAAGTAAAGGGGCTGGAAAGGTGGCTCAGTAGATTAGAGCACTTGCTCCTTTTATAAAGAACCTATGCTCAGTTCCCAGAACCCCCATGGTGACTCACAAACATCCACAGGCTCCAGTTCAAGGGGGCCTATACTCTCTTCTGACTTTAGCACTCACCAGACATGTACATAATACACACACACACACACACACATTTTCAACCTGAAGATATAACTCAGTTATTGTTATATAGCATACAACAGGCCTGAGGTTCCATTTCCAGAATAGCAAAAAACAAAAATCCACATTTACATATAAGATTTTAACATTTAGAAATTATTATTTATTTATTTTTGGTTTTTTGAGGCAGGATTTCTCTGTGTAGCCCTGGCTGTCCTGGAACTCACTCTATAGATGAGGCTGGCCTTGAACTCAGAAATCTGCCTGCCTCTGCCTCCCAAGTGCTGGGATTAAAGGCGTGCGCCACCACCGCCCGGTTTAGAAATTATTTCATTCTAATAAAATACCTCAAGCATTAGGTTTGTTGTGGTAGTGTTGGCGGTGGTGGTGGTGATGGTTTTTTGTTTGTTTTGTTTTTTGAATTCCCTTAGAGTTTAAAAGAAAAACACCCAGGGCAGGCAAGCTATAAATCTTAGCAGCTGAGGAGGAGAATGGAGGAGAGAAGGGGAAAGGCTATGTCAATTAAACGGTCATGGTGGTCAGTTACACGCAGACAAGCAACCAAACAGAGGGAGGAGGCTTTAGAGAAAGACAAAGGCAGCCCAAGATATGGGAAAAAGCCAATGAGGTTCTGGGAGAAAGAAGCAGAGGAGGAAAAGCTGCCCCTTTCTGAGTCCTCAGCCAGGCTCACGGTGCATCATAAGGACTCTTTGTTTTATTCTTTAAGACAAGGTCCAGCCTGACCTTGAATTGGTCCCAGAGGAGAGATGACTCTTATTTCCTGATCCTCAAGCCTCTGCCTCTTGATTGCTGGGATTACAGACCTGTGTCACTGCCCTGGGTCAGAGGTGCTAGGGGTTAAATCAGACTAAGCAAATGATCTACCAGCTGAGCTACATCCCCAGCCCCTCAGTCACCACTTTAAACAACTGTGCAGCTGTGAAAGAGATGATGGCTCAGCAGATAAAGTGCTTGTCTCATAAGGCTGAGGACCTGGAGTCAATCCTGGAACCATGTGAAGAAAAAGAGGACTGCCATGAAGTGCACTCTGACCTCCACATGTGCATCAGGGCATATACACCCTGATATACACAAAAATAAATATTACAAAATACTCACAGCTTCGTTATTCTTGTGTGGTATAAAATATACTGCACAACCACTCATGGCACACAATGCAACACTTATGAGTCTGTCTGTCTAGCATTTCTCATATTTTCACAGAAGTGGTTGGTTGTGGAACTGAAGTTGTAGACAGAGATAACTATACTATATTACATCATGTTATGTAATCTCCACGTTACTGGTAAAGTATTAGATGATCATCAGTCAATTATTGGTGCTAATTCATGAAATCTTACTAGTTACAGGTTTAGGGAGCCAGGCAGTGGTGGCACAAGCCTTTAATCCCACCACTTAGGAGGCAGACACAGGTGGATCTGAAGCTATCCCAGCCCAGAGCTTGTTCCAAGACAGCCAAGGCTACACAGAGAAATACTGTCTTCAAAAAAAAAAAAAAAAGATATGTTTAGAGGTTAGAGAGATAGTTTAGTGGTTAAGAGAGCTTGCTGTTCTTTCAGGGAATGTGAGTTGGATCCCACCAGGTGGTGTACAACCACCTATAACTCCAGATGATCTGATTATCTTTTGGCTTTAATGGGCACCCACAAACAGAAACATACACATAGACACAATTGAAAAATAAAACAAATCCTGTCTTTAAAAGATAGGGTTTGGAGTTGGAGAGATGACTCAGCAGTTAAGGGCACTTGCTATTCTTCAGAGGATCCAGGTTTGACTTCCAGCATCCATATAGTGGCTCACAACTGTCTGTAGATCCAGTTCCAGGGGATCTGATGCCTTCTTTTGGCTTTAGTGGGCACCAGGCACACATGACACTTATGCACACACAGGCAAACCATTCATACATACAGAAATTTGAGAAGATAGGCTTATAAAGAATATATGACATTAGTGAAAGTTATCTTTGCTGGAAATCAAGATTGTGAACTAATTCTGGCGCATGGCCTTACTTCTGAGAGTATCTTGTGAATGTACTTCAGTCTTTCCTTGGTAGGAAGCAGCAAGGTGCATCTTTTAAATAGTAGACCTGAGAAAGGAAAGAGACATAAGAAAAAAGTGATAGTAAAATTTAAACTTATCAACAACATAGTGCAACATTCCTTAAGAATTAAGTATGCTAAAATATTAAGTATGCTGCACCACTGTGGATTGTGATACAGTTTTTACACAAATATTTGGGAGGAACAAAAAAAACATATACTGCATGACAGTCACCAAGTGGTGCTGATGTCCATCTGGCTTTAGTAAAAGCCAAAAGCTTGTATAAATAATATAGAACACAAGTCAAGAGTGTTTGCTTTAAAAAGATCCAATAACAAGGCATAAAGATATATTAGGGAAACTTAACTCTGTAGAAAATACATTCTATTATCTCTTGAGGTTAATCTCATGTCAACAAAGGAAAACACTGTAAAAATTGGGCAATTATGGAAAGAAGAAAAAGATTTTGTATTTCTTTCTCAAAATATAAAAGTTTAGCTGGATGTGGTGACTCACACCTTTAATCCTTCACTTGGGAGGCAGAGGCAAGAAATCTATGAGTTTGAGGACAGCCTGATCTACAGAGCTAGTTGTTTCAGAACTGCCAAGGATATCCAAAAAACTCTGTCTCAAAAAAAAAAAAAAAAAAAAGAAAGAGAAAGATAAAATTATTGGTGCATGCTTTTAACTCCATTACGTAGAAGGCAGAGACAAATGGACCTCTGAGTTTGAGGCCAGCCTTGTCTACATACAAAGTTCCAGGACAGTCAGGGATACACAGGGGCTCTATCTCAAAAAAACAAAAACAAAACAAAAATAAAAAGAATATTCTTATGTCATTATTTAAAATTTCAGAGGTTAGAAGTCATTTTTGTTCACAGAAATTATATAGATTGGATTAAATAACTATCTCTGTCTTCAAAACTCATACTCTTTTTCTTTTTGCCACAGGGTTTCTGTATGTAGCCTTGGCTGTCCTGGAACTAGCTATGTAGATCATGTTAGCCTTCAACTCATAAAGCTCTGCCTGTTTTTGCCTCTGGGTACTGGGATTAAATGTATGTACCACCACATTAGGTCTTATTAAACCTTTATTGTGTGAGTGCTTTGATGGCATGTGTTATGTACACAGTGCTTTAGATCACCTGGAACTGAAGTTGCAGATAGTTGTGAACCACTATGTGGGTGCTGGGAAACAAACCCCAGTCTTCTGTAAGAGCAGCAAGTGCTCCTAACCACTGAACTATCCCTCCAGCCCCTCAGATATTTTATAGGGCTAGTATGTTAATAATGTGCAGGATTCTATGTCATGACATTGAAAAAAAGAAAAAAAACTTTTCCAATTTCTCAGTAAAATATTCTTTGAACTATAGTGACAGTGACATATAATGTATGATTTATTTTCCCTAAGTATTGTGTCTTCCTAAATGGCAATACATTGTTACCATTCCTGTAAGGACAAAGGCATTTAGCTAAAAATGACATGCATAGTAAGGAAAGATAATACTTGAATATCACTTTCTCCAGTTTTTATTCTTTATATAACATAATCACCACTTCTCTACATTTAGTCCTTACATAATAAAATGATTATATAATCCTGAAGAATCTATAGGAACCAAGTTTATTTTTAGAAGTTGCTATGTTTGTGTAACACATGACCAGAATTAGATTCACATGGTACACATGAACCCTCCTTATTTTTGAGTATAGGGAGTTATTCTCAGTGTTTGGCTTTAGTCTGAGTTCTTTTCCTTCCATGTTTTGGCATCGTGTCTCATGTTATATCATAGCTGGGACTGCAAGATAAAATTGCATACTGGTTGCCTTTCCACTTCAAATCTCCTGTTTTTAAGAGTTTCAGTTTACCATAAAACCCTTGTATTTGGCTGAGTGTTTTTTCTAAACACAGGTACTCTTTTTCTTAAAAGAGACCAGCTTAGTTTAAGTTCTTGAAGTCAAATAATGACAGATGCAGTATTCTTTCTACATTGGCCATCTGTTCTGTTCAGTAGAAAATGCAAATTAAAATTTATAATGTTCAAGGTTAAGGTTTTGAAAAATGTTATTTTAATATCTAAAACCAGGAACAGATCAGATGGGAATGAAAGCATGGGAACATGCTGAGTATGTCAAACGTTTACCAAAAGAGACAACCATAGAACAGGTGTCTACAAAAAACTGATTAGAAAATCAAAGCTAATATATAATCAAACCTTTTTTGAAGATTTGGTGTTAAGATCAATTTTTTAAATTGAATTATCCATGTAATTATCATTTTTTTCGTTTTCAATGTGGAGTTGAGGATGGAACCCAAGGGCCTTATGTATTTATTTGTTTGAGCCCAGGCTGCCCTCATACTCACTATGTAACTGAGATGGCCTTGAACTTCTCATTCTACTCCCTTCACTTCTCCAGTGCTATGATTAATAAGCTTGGGCCACAACCTAGGCAAGTACTCTGCCACTGGGCTCTATTCACAGACAATGTAATTAGGTTTGCTTAAGCAGAATTGATTAAGGAGAATTGATTAGGGGGAAAAAATCCTTTAGGGCAAATCCAAAAGACAATAATCAAATACTTACCAGATTCAGTTATAGTCTTTATCAAATCTACTTATAAATACTGAAACCAGCAACATCTTTGGGTTTTTTTTTTTTTGTTTGTTTTGTTTTTTGTTTTGTTTCGTTTTGTTTAAAAAAAAAAAAAAGATTTATAAGTCAGGTGTTAGTGGTGCACCACTTTAGTCTCAGGACCTAGGAGACAGAGGGAGGTGAATTTCTTGAGTTCAAGGCCAGCCTGGTCTACAGAGTGAATTTCAAGACAGCCAGGGCTACACAGTGAGACTCTGTCTCAAAAACAAACAAACCAAAATAAAAAATTAAAAACATTTATTTACTTATTTATGTATCCATCTATATGTTTTTCCTGCATGTATTTGAGGCAGTCAGTAGAGCATGTTAAAACCCCTGGAACTGGAGTTACAGAGGGTTATGAGTAACCATGTAGGTGTTGGGAACTGAACACAGGTCCTCCAGAAGAACAGTCAGGACTCTTAATCTCTGAGCCTTCTCTCCAGCCCTATAATATTTTCTTCTTTTCTTCCTTTTTCTTCTTCTTTCTTCTTCTTTTTTCTCTTTTCTCTTCTTTCTTTCTTTCTTTTTTTTTTTTTTTGTGCTATTAGAGATTGAACCTGGGTCTTTATCTCACGCATGCTAGGACATTCTCTGCCACAGACTCTCTCTAAATTGCTCAGGCAGGCCTTGAATTCACAATCCTCTTGCCTTAGCTTCCCAATTAGCTGTTATTACAGGCCTATACCACAAGTTGTTATTGAGGAATTTACATATTACTTTGCTTTTTTAAAGCTAGGCATTTCAGATGGTTGTGAGCCACCATGTGTTTGCTGGGAATTGAACTCAGGACCTCTGGGAGAGCAGCCAGTGCTCTTAACTGCTGAGCCATCTCTCCAGCCCCATGAGACAGCCATAGTGTACTTATATAAATAATAATTTTCCTGTAGTATGTTTAAATGCATTCCTGTGTTTCTAAAAGGCAAGATTCATTCAACTTACTACATCTTTATTTCCCAACAACATCCTGGTATTTGGTTTTATTGCCATGGTTTGGTTAATTATATTTTAGTTTCATAGTTAAATGTACCGGTATCATTAGTCAAACTGAAATTAGAATTTTATTTTAGCACTCTAGGGAAAATGAAATCAATGAATGGAGTAAAAGATACAAATTATTTTATATCAAAGGAAGAACAATGGGGCTGGAGAGATGGCTCAGTTAAGAGCATTGACTGTTCTCCCAGAGGGCCTAAGTTCAATTCCCAGCAAACACATGGTGGCTCACAACCATCTATAATGGGATCTGACACTCTCTTCTGGTGTGGCTGAAGACAGCTATAATGTACTCATATAAATAAAATAAATTTTTTAAAAAGGGAAGAAAAGTAATATAGTATTTCCTTTGATAAAATCAACTTAGTTACAGCATAATGATTTATTAGTAAATGTGTAGAGTACTTAAAAAAGAAAATCACAGATTTTGATAAGAGAATAATGATTTTCCTGTAGTGTGTTTAAATGTATACATTTAAGGCCGAGATTATGCCTGAAAAGAAATTTAAGTTAAGAATAAAATTTAGCTGGATATGGTGGTGCACTCCTTTAATGCCAGCACTCGGGAGACAGAGGCAGGCAGATCTTTGTGAGTTCAAGGCCAGCCTGGTCTACAGAGCAAGTTTCAAAACAGCTAGGCAACAGACAGAGAGACCTTGTCTCAACAAACAAACAAACAAGCAAACAAACCCCCTCCAAGTCACAAGGAACAGAGGCTAAAACACAGAGAAAAGACATCAGTTTCATAAGCTGGTATACCATCTAAACAGCAGCATCTGTTAAACTATATCTTTGTGCCCTCATTAGGACAGGCACTTTACATTAAAGATAATTTAATTGGTAGGGTTAGGTATCTGCCCTTTTCCCCCAGACAAGGCTTCATGATGGTGGCTATCAACTCACTATGACCACTATGACTGTGAACTTGTGATCCTCTTGCCTCTACTTCCTAAGCACTGGGCAACAGGCAAGTGTCACCAACACCCAGTTTATGGGTTGCTAGGGATGAAACTCAGGGGTTTATGAATGGTAGGCAACACTCAACCTATTGAGCTGCATTCTCAGTCCTAAAAAGGTTTTTTGAGACAGAGTCTCATGCCTTTCTTCAGGCTGACTTCAAACTCAGGAACTCACTATGGGGTGCAGGCTAGGCTCAAAGTGTGATTCTCTGGTTTGGGGTTTTCAAATACTAGAATTACAAGTGTGAGCCACCTTGTTCAGCTTTCATCTTTGAAGTATGCAGGAATACCGTTAAGGTCTTTACACTGAAAATAAAAAATATTAAAAAAGGAAAATTTCCAGGAAACAATCTATAAGCCACTAGCCTTACAGAATTATATAATAAAATATAGCTACAAATATTCTTTATTTGTTGCAGTGTGCATTTCATAAATTACCTAGAGCTCTGTAGTGCTCCAGTAGAGCCGTCTCTTCTTTTGTGCCAGGCAGATCAAGGTCATGAAAGTTCTGTAGTAAAAGTCTCCTACTTCCAGATGAGGTTGAGATATAATTAATTATGTGCTGGCTGACTGTTTTGGATACCATACTTAACATGCCAATATCTTTCACTATCAAAAAGAAATAAATGAATATATGAGTGCAAATTATTTAAATCACTGCTAGCATATTTTATTAATTTATGTTAACTCACCAATAATACAAATTACTTAAAGGAAAGCATCATGATTCGTACAGTATATTAACTTGTAAACTAACTTAATAATAAATCTAGTGCCAGGTGTGTTGGCTCACACCTGTAATGTTAGCACTTGGGATGCTGAGGGAGGCAAATTGCCAGGTGTTTGAAGCCAGTCTGAGCTGTAGAGTAAGTTCAGGACAGCCTGTGCTATGAGAAAGAGCCTGTTTCAAAAAACCAAAAATGATAAATATGCCTAGTGCTTAAAAAAAATCTTAATATTGTTTTAAATCTAGTTCTTAATAATTAAAAACATGCTGCAAAATAACAACCAAGCTACCATTTTATTAATATTCAGATAATTTAGAGGTGTAGTAGTGTTTTGGGTTTGGGTAAATTTTTTTGTTGTTGTTTTCTCTGTGTAGTCCTGACTGTCCTGTATACCAAGCTTGCCTAGGACTCAACAGATCCACCTGCTTCTGCCTCCCAGTGTTTGTTTTAAAGATTGTTATTGCTGTTTCAGACTGGGTCACTCTCTATGTAGTCTTGTCTGTCCTGGAACTTGCTATGTAGACCAGACTGGCCTGGCACACAAAGAGATATTCCTGCTTCTGCCTCCCAAGTGCTGAATTTAAAGGCACATGCCACTACACAATTTTTTTTTTTTTTTTTGTGCGTTTTGTTTTTGGGTGTTTTTGTTTTGTTAAATGGGATCTTGTTATGTAGCTCAGGCTGGCCAGATATTTGTAATCTTGCCTTAGCTCCTTGGTGCTGACACTTCAGGTATGTACTGCATCCAGCCTACAGTATCTTTACACAGTTTGAACATTCTAGTGGGCAGTGCTCATGGAGTTGCCAAGCCTGCTGCCTCTTGTAGTCTACTAAGTAAACTTTTCTGTTAAATAGGGAGACAGTGAGAGGAGAGACAGAGGAAGAGGGTGAGTGAATGGAATTTACACTTAATTTTAGCTAAAAGGTAAAGAGGTGGTTGGTGGACGTCTAGAAAATAATCTTGGGCTGGAGAGATGGCTCAGCGGTTAAGAGCACTAACTGTTCTTCAGAGGTCCTGAGTTCAATTCCCAGCAACCACATGGTGGCTCACAACCATCTGTAATGGGATCTGATGCCCTCTTCTGGTGTGTCTGAAGACAGCTACAGTTTTCTCATATACATAAATGAATAAATGAATATTTTAAAAAAAGGAAGCCCAGATGAGCAAGGACTGGTAATTGCCAGTAATGGTATGGCTGGATGCTATGGCAGTTCTATGTCCAGTAATGGTATGGCTGGATGCTATGGCAGGTCTATGTCCAGATGAAAGTGTTTTCATTTAAAAAAAATAAATAAACTCAATATAAATGGAATTAACATAGATAAAATAAAGAGAACAAAATAATACTTGGGGAAAATTATAATATTCTAATATCTTATATAAGCTATTTTTAGCCCCAAACCTCACCTGACAAATATCTTAAAATTATGTGTAATATTTCCAATGGTAAGACTTTAAAATTTCCAAGTGTAGCTAAGAGTTGAGGATCTGAATCGAGGGTGTTGCAAAAATAGCTGGATTGATGATTTGAACGTCTACATTTTTGGTTGGGTATCAAAGTGAAAGTGGTATTCACTCTAGACGCCATCTTCTCTTATCCCATGAATTTATCCTGGTTAGGAAAATAAAGCACAAGACACAAAGAAAGAAAATTAAGGCAATGAAGTTGTTTCTTTTTAAATTAAGAGTCACACTTTCTATTCTTTTTTCTTCTCTTGTGTTGCTCATCAAATCCAGGGCCTGGTGTCTGTCAGACAAGCACTCTACCAAGTGAGGTATAGCTCCAGCCCAAGGTGAACACATTGATGGACAACACTTGTTTTTCAACATTACATAATATTTACTATAATGTCCAGTTATGGCATACCCATCAACAGAGTCTCTTTCTCCATTTCACCATTATTTGAAAAACTTTTAAATCCTTAACACCTTTTGGCATTCCATCCTATCTATTCTTAGATTAAGACTTTTAGTAAGAAATTAAAACATTTAAAATTAGGTGTGGAAGCAAATCCCAGAGGTAGAGGCAGAAGGATCATAAGTTCATGACCAGGCAGGGATGTTGAGACCCTGTTTGAAAATCTAACAAACAAAAAAGAAAGAAATGAAACATGTAATTGGATGAAATATATTCTAGGAAAAGAAAAACACAAAATAGGAAAAACGTAAAAGATTTAATACAGTTTAACTTGTGGGCAGACTTATAGACTATTGTAAAAATAAATCCTTTTGCAACCTGAATTCACTGTCTAATATGAATTTTTGTAAGGATGAAGGAACATGGTGGGGGAGGAAAGAGAAAAACTTGACACAAAAAGCTATTACAGCATAACATATGCTCAGTGCTCTCATAGGTATGAGGGATGGACCAAAGCTCAGTGACTGAGTAATTACAGACCATTTGAGCTCTTGTGGTTTAATCACAGTCCTGCAAGATTAAAACGGCAAACAAATCCCTGTAATATAACATCTGTCATCAGTATATTTCATTTACTGCTTTTTTTTTTTTTTTTTTTTGAGAGAGAGGGGTCTCTCTACTTAGCACTGGCTATTCTGGAACTCTCTCTGTAGATCCGGCTGTCTTGGAACTCACAGAGATCCACCTGCCTTTGCCTCCTGAGTGCTGGGATTATATGCATGTATAATCAGGTCTGGCTCACTTTTACAATTTTTATAGACTAAAAAAATCAAAGTATTAATATAGCTTTAAATATTTGTAAGAATATTTTTTAATTTTTTTATTTTATTAAAACTAGATACTGACAAGCTTCTGTAACAAACAGTAAAAACAAAGAAAAACAAACATTTTAATTTTAGAGCAATTTAATTGTACCACCTAATTTAATCTAATAGATTTGAATGTATCACCTTAATCTAATAGGTTAAAACTGGTAATAATACTATTACTAGTTGTGTGCTGAATAATAAAATAAGCAGTGACATTGAAGTTTTGGAAATTTCTATTCATATCAAATTATTTTTGAAGGAGATTTGGGAATAGATTTTAACTATGTGGGTCCTGCTTCAGTCTTCCAAGTACTGGGATTAAAGGTATATTACCACTGCATCTCACTTAAAATTAAATTTATACCATCAAATAAGAGGTAAATAATATATTTCTTTCCTTTCCAGTTTTTGTTAATAACAGTTACAGATAAGTCTTAGGAAATGCTTATAGGGCTAGATTTTACAGTCATTTCCTAAAGGAAATTTGTTAAAGATATCAAAATCACTGGTTATTTGCTTACACTAAACAATAACACTTTAAAGGCAAAGTAAGCATCACACAATGACTTTGTATTACTCTACTCTTCTCATTAGAAAACCGTACATTTTGTTTTGGAACTCCAATCTAAGGTTTCTGAAGGAGTCAGAGGCAACAACTAAGACATCCCATCAAAGAGTTACAATATAGCTGAGAAAATACTGGTTTTCTTTTCTATACAAAATAACTAAAACCCACATTGATACTTATCTATTTTGTACCCGGTACATTTTAGTTTACATCAACTAAATTGTTACACATTTGAAAATATGACAAAGTACCTCTCAGTTAAAAACATAATCTGAACCTCCATTACCATAACTGTGAAGCAGGGTGGTAATGAGAGGTAGAGGCAGGCAGATCTCTGGGTCTGAGGCTAGCCTGATCTACAAAACTACTTCCAGGACAGCTAGGACTACCCAGAGAAATCCTGTCTCGAAAACCAACCAAACAAAATGACTATAGTTGTGCTTTACTTCAGCATTTAGTGAAATTTTAGATTAGTAATTGTAAATATGACTACATTTACACAATGTTAATTTTTCTCTCTTTTTTTTCCTTCTTTTTTTTCGAGACAGGGTTTCTCTGTATAGTCCGGGCTGTCCTGGAACTCACTCTGTAGACCAGGCTGGCCTCAAACTCAGAAATCCGCCTGCCTCTGCCCCCCAAGTGCTGGGATTAAAGGCGTGTGCCACCACTGCCCAGCCACAATGTTAATTTTTATAAAACACAGCTAAATGAAAGAAAACTAAATTCACTTATGCATTTGGTGTTTATATTGTGAAAATTGTATTTATGTATTTATTTTTGACAAAAAGGATTTATACTATTTTGTAATCTTGTTACAATTGAATTTTATGCCAATACACATATTTCTACAAGAATATGTATTTTGGTAATTCCAAGTGGAAGAATTCTGATTGACTTAATCAACAAGGGTGTTTTTAAATTTTTTTTTTTTTTTTTTTTTTGCTTGTTTTCTCTGTAATAATGCTGGCTGTCTTGGGACTCAGTAGACCATAATGGCCTCGAATTCACACAGATCCATCTGCTTCTGCCTACCAGTGTTGGGATTAAGGGCCTACAACACCACTGCCATGCTTACCTTTAACGTTTAACAGAATTTTAAAGTATTTTTACTATAATAAAATATAAATTTGCCTCTTTTTTCAGAAACTTCCATCCTAGTCAGAACTAGGTTGGGGTTTGTGGGACTTTTAAGCAACCTCCTCCCGGGGGTCTTTATCATCCACTAAGGGTGGATGATATGTGTGACATATGTGTATGTGTATTTTTTTTACTTAAATCTCTGAGAGGACTAAAACAATAACTGGTCCCAGTTATTTCAAAACTTAAGTCTCAACTGGGTGGTGGTGGCAAACACCTTTAGTCCCAGCACAAGGAAGACAAAGGCAGGCTGATCTCGAGTTCGAGGTCAGCCTGGTCTGTGGGAGTCTAACAGTGCAAGTCCCACGACAGCTGGCGGGGTTCACAAAGAAACACTGTCTTGCAAACAACTAACAAATAAACAAAAACCTAACCAAAAAACAAAAACAAAAAACAAACAAACAAAAAAAACCCGGACATCAACAAAAACCCAAACCAAAACAATTTAAGTCCCATTTTCCTCACTCAGACCTATTTTAGGGGTGGAGGACGGCAGGTTTTTCTGGAAATAGTAACTATATCTTACCTAACTCTCTGCTTTCCTCTTAGCCTAAAGGGTATGAAGTTCCCAAGCCAAAGGACAATATGATACTTTTTTTCCCTTTTGGATCGCTGGCGTGGAACTCTTGAACCTGCCTCGGCCTTGGAAGAGCCGGGTCACAGGCAAGCACTACGTCCTCCCACGCACTGAGGAAGGGGGAGGGTCTAGGGCCCCGACTTCGTCCCTGCCCCCACACCCCCTTCCGGAGGGGGGAAAAAACCCAGCAAGTCACCGGGCTTTGTTCTAACGTTCCTTTGTCAGCCCTAAACACCTCCAAAGAGGTCACCCAGGGAACCATAGCAGAAATTGGCCCACATAAAAATCAAATGGGACGGGCTGAAAAACACGGAATTATTTCTACCAGGAAGTACTGGGGAAGATAAAACACTTTTTACCACAGATTTCGACAGTTTTCCGGCTACAGTATCACAGGAAAGTGGGATTTAGTCGTCTTGTCCCACCATCCTCAGATTTCATAATACTTAAAAATAAAAATCTCCTCAGGCTTTTCCCGCCAGATAATGGGGGAGGATCCTGCTTCGCTCCCTCCGCTCCGCCCCGGAGCTGTGTCCTCAGCTCTCGGGCGCCCCCGTGGCCTCAAGTAGATTTTAGAATTCTCCCAGGAGCCCCAGCGGGAGAAGGCCCCGCCCCCTCATGAATATCAAGCAGCCTCGACTCTTCTGCCCCTCCCCTCACGAATACTCAGAGCTCTCCCAGGAACCCCTGCGGGAGGAGCCTCTCACCCCCTCAGGAAAGGAAGAAACCCGGAGCCTCGGCTCTTTTGCCTCCTTCCTTGAATTGCTCAGAGCATTCCCAGGAGCCTCGGTGAGAGGAGGCCCCACCCCCTTGCGAATAGCAAGAAGCCGCGGTTCTTTGGCTTTTCCCTTCCGAATACCTAGAACCTTCTCAGGAAACGCCCCCAATGAGGCCACGCCCCTTCACGAATACTAAGCAGAGGCTCCCATGGTTCCCTCCTTTTCAGGAGTCTTATTCAAAGTGAGGCCTTTAAAGCCTGTGGGACCTCCATTTTAGACACCAAATTGCTGAACGAAAAAAACCGGGAACTCTTATGGTAGGGGAAGTGGAGAAGCTGTAAACGGGGATCTCAAACTTTGGGGAGTCATATGCTCCACTTCGTTTTTTTTTACACTCAAGTTTTTAAAGAAGTTTTTACCTTTTTTATGTATATGAGTACACTGTAGCTGTCTTCAGACACACCAGAAGAGGGCGTCAGATCCCATTACAGATGGTTGTGAACCACCATGTGGGTGCTGGGAGTTGAACCCAGGACCTCTGGAACCACAGTCAGTGCTTTTAACCACTTAGCCATCTCCCCAGCCCTACACTTAGTTTTAAGGCAGTTTTCGATTCACTCTTCCCCTGGGTCAACAGGATATGTCACAAGAGCTTTTTAATAAAAAGTTGTTGGGGCCGGTTGGTGGTGGCCCACGCCTTTAAATCCCAGCACTTGGGAGGCAGAGGCAGGTGGATTTCTGAGTTCGAGGCCAGCCTGGTCTACAGAGTGAGTTCCAGGACAGCCAGGCTACACAGAGAAACCCTGTCTCGAAAAACAAAAAACAAACAAACAAAAAAGTTGTTGGATGCCCGGTGTGATGATGGCACGTCCCTAAAATACCCACACAGAGGGGATGGAGACATGAGGACTAAACTAGTCTAAGCCTAAGCTACTTGAGAATCTGTTTTGAAGACCCCCATACTCAGGAGACCCTTCCTCAAGCCTCCGGATCGCGACCACCCAAAAATCACAAGAAACCATACCTGGATGCAATCAGCAGAGGTTTATTAGGGGAGGAGCCAGCGGTCAAAAACAACAAGCTCTTTAGCTCCAAGAGCAGGGTTTTTGGCCCCGTGTGGTGGGTTAAAGGGTCTTTTATAGCATGGGGTGGGGGGAGGAAGGCATTTTTGCGAGCTTACACATGATTGGTTGTTTTACAAATTTTGAACATAGCACTGGGAAGACCAAGGGAGGGGTAACCAAGAACAGTGGAACATTTCAGAGAATCTAGCCCAAATGATCTAGAGTCATGTGAGATCACTCTGCACACTCATTCTTCTCAAAAATGTGGTTTTCACCATGCTATTGTGTCCTATTCTGCCATTTCAGATTACTGTCTTTACTTTTTCCAGCTATAGGGCTATGGCCCCACCTAGGTGGTAGCATCTTTATCTGTAATCAGGAATGCCTTCCTGCCTTGGGCGAGGCTTGGGGAATGTAATCCAGCAAGTGTCCTTCACCTGGAATGTGAAGGCCTGAAATCTTATTTTCAGTTCCGAGTTCTGTAAGGCGAAAAATCTACACATATTTCATAAAATGGCCTTTATAATTTTTCACTCTACAGTTTGAAACCCCCCCCAAAAAAAACCCTTTAATATTAAATTCTCATTTATTTAAGGATTAGGTGACTTTATCTTTTCTTTTTCCCTTTGAGATAAGGTCTTCTTGGGTAGCCTAGGCTATCCTAAACCTCTGACTCTTGCATGAGCCAATTAGGGTTCTGGGATTATAAGCATGTGCAGCAGGGCTTGATTCAGTGTGGAAGCCTACAGTGGGGCAGGCTGTCTGGGAGGCCTTAAAGATTTGACAGAAAATGATACATATTATTTTGAGACACCTTCTACGGTAGTCCAGCTCTTCTAGATTCCTCAGGTACACAGGCATTCAGGAAAAACACCCATCCGCATAGAAACAAAACAAGAGAAACAACCAACCAATTAAAGTAAGTAACAGAATACCCTGACTTCCCTGGGTTGGGGTAGCCTAGTGGTAGAATGCTTGCCTAACATACACTTGACCCTAGGCTCCATTCCTAGCATTCTCAAAGTCCTGACTTCCCTCTTCTAAATCTTCCTCCAGGTTTCTTTTGGAAATATGTACTTACTTTGTACATACTTACAGTTGTACAAGTTGTACTTTGTACTTACAGTTGTGAGGCCCCCCGGGTTCAAACCATCACCCACCCCCCCATCACCCCCCAAAAAGCAAAACCCCATATCGTACATGACTTTTTCGGTAGCCATACTTTCTTCCCCAAGTGGTGCTGTAATCTTGAGATGACCTGTCTCATATCTCTTATTTACTAAAGGACAGACACTTCATTACTGCCTAGTTGCCCCTGCCTTCCTTATGTTGTACCTTAATTCTGGTACTCAAAACAGCAGATGAAATATTAGCTGAAGGAAGGCTTGGGTGCAAACCTGTCATTCTAACTACTTGGGAGGCAGAGGCAGGAGGATCACAAGTTCAAGGCCTCCCTAGAACACACAGGGTGAGGCCAAGGCCAGTCTGAGAAAGTTGATAGGACCCTGTCTCAAATTAAAAAGTAAAAAAAGGGAAGGCTTGAAGGGACCAGTATCAGCACAAGACACCCCAAACCAACTTCTCAGCACAACGAAGATTTATTTGCTACCGGGACAAAGGGCATGGAATAAGAGACAAAGACAGGAGATAGAGGAGGAGGGAGAATCGAACAAGGGAAAAGGGAAAGGGGTATTTGTGTGGTGGGGGAGAGGATTTCAAAGGACTATCTTTGGATAGAGAGGAGACAGATGTGGCCATAGGAAAATGGCAGTTTATGAAGAGAAAACCCAAGTTAGGATGAAGTGTTTGATTTTAATTGGGCATGTTAATTAGGTGAGCCAAAGGGGACTTTTGATAGTTGGACCTTGGTAGTCAGCCTCAGGAGGAGGAAGTGGCCAAATAAGAGAATAGACCTTGGTGGCTAGCTTTAGGAATGTAATCTAATGGTTTTTAGCAAGGCAGAGGAATTGGAGAGAAGGCACAGCTTGCCAGAGCCATGCTTGCCACACTCGAGCTGACCAGAGCCCCTTCAATATGCCCTTGACTTGTGATTATTTACATACTAGTCTTGGTATCCTGTTAGGTTGTGAACCTTTCAAAGACAATATCAAAAATAGAGGTTTTTTTTAAAAAATTATTTTAGGTATATATAAGTACACTGTCTTCATGCACACCAGGAGAGGACATCGGATCACATTATGGAGTTATCATGTGGTTGCTGGGAACTAAATTCAGGACCTCTGAAAGAGCAGCTAGTTCTTTTAACCATGGAGCCATCTCTTCCTCCAGGAAATAGAGTTTGACACAGAATGAATTGACTTATAACTGTTTCCTCTGAGTCCAAGGATTAAAACATTCTATCCTGCAGGAATCCTTCCTGGTCCTTAACCAGGAAGGGAAACAACTCAAGCTAGCTTCAGGAAGTCCCTGAAACTGGCCAGATTCACTAGGCCCTGCCCTGCCACAGTAAACAATAAAAGCTAAGAATCCTTCTCAGATAAGACAAGCCGCAAAGACTACTCTGAGACTACACCAGCTGTCTAGAAGAAGCAGAAACCAGCATAGCTGCCTGGAAGAGGTTCAGATCAACTGGGGCTCCTGGAAAGGATTCTCACTAACCAGTTGAACTACCTGCAGGCTGTGCAGTAGGCTTCAGGTTCCCAGCTTTTGTGAGCTGTCACCAGTGTTGGAGTGAGAGCTTTGGTGATGCAGCTGTCTTTTTTGAGTCATTTCTGCTCCTGTAAGTGACCCTAATAAAACTCACTGGTTCACTAAGCTGGTCTTTGGTGGTATCTGTACTCTGGTCTGTTGTGAGACCCTCATCTCGGGTGAATAAACTGTGTGGTTGTTTCTCCCTAGTTTTGACACACAAGACTGGTAGCTTGCCAAACACAAAGAATCCCCCTGAGGAACTAGGTGGTGTTCATTGTGTTTCAGTCACCACGACTCAGAATCTTTCAAGAATCCAAACGGAGGTTAATTTTTTACCATGTCCTATGTAGGAGGGGAGATTTGCTGCAATTGTTTTATTTAATGAAATAAGCATCAGTTATTGATATCTTGAACATCATCCTCTTCACTCTTGGCTACTGCTGTGTAGCATAAAGATTATTCCTTTGTGCTAAATTCCAGTGTGAGGATAAATTATTCAAGAACAGCTGTTTTCATACTGCATAATGCAGATACACGAGAGGCGGAGACATCACATGTTTGCTTGATTAAAACTGTAGAAGAGCCAGGAGTGTGGCTCGGTGGCACCGTGTGTGTTTAGTTATATGAGGCTCTGGGTTCAGTCACAAGCATCAACCACCAAACAACCAACATGTAGGCTCTCCCATGAAAATATTCCTTTAAAAATTCCCATAAGGAGCTGGGAAGAAGCCTTAAACAGCAGTTTTCAACTACACCTTTGGGGGGGGGGGTCATGTACCAGATATCCTGAATACCGGGTATTTACGTTATGATTCAGAACTATCAAAATTATAGTTATGAAGTAGTACGGTGGTTTAAATAAGTTTGGCCCCCATAGATTCATGTGTTTCAATGCTTGGCCATAGGGAGTGGCACTATTAGGAGGTGTGCCCTTACTGGAGTGGGTGTGGCCTTATTGGAGGAAGTGCATCACTATGTAGGTGGGCTTTGAGGTCTCCTATGCTCAAGCTCCACCCAGTTAGGAATTCCAGATCTTCCTCCTGGCTGCCTTCAGACCTCCTCCAGCACCTTGTCTGCCTGCACGCTACCATGCTTTCCACCATGATGGTAATGGATTGAATTTCTGAAACCGTAAGCCAGCCCCAACTAATGTTTGCCTTTATAAGATTTACCTTGGCCATGTTGTCTTTCACAGCAATAAAACCCTAATTAAGACAAATAGTAACAAACTAATTGTATGGTTGGGGGTCAGCACAACAGGAGGAACTGTATCAAAGGGTCACAGCATAAGGAAGGTTGAGAACCTTTCCCATAGTTAGTAAAGTGCTTACCTTGCCAATACAAGGCCCTCAGTTTGATCCGGAGAATCTAAAAACAGCTGGCATGAAGTAGGTGCATGTAATGCCATCACTGGGAGGTGGGGGGCAGAGAAAGGTAGATCACTGGAACTTGATTGCTAGTTATTGAAAGTTCCAGGCCAGCGAGAGACCCTCTCCAACCCACCCCAGTCCTCCTCAAAAGGTTTGTTATCAGAAGAAGAATGCTAAGGTTGTCCCTAGTCCCCACATGCTTGGCGAGCTATACAGAAAGGAAGTTAACATTTCTGTTTCAACTTTTTTTTCTGTGTAAACAGTGCTGAAAGGACACTGTGACACTGCATGTTCCTTCTAATTGTTTCATTTATCGTGTTTGTTTGTTTGTTTGGTTTTTCGAGACAGGGTTTCTCTGAGTAGCCCTGGCTGTCCTGAAACTCACTCTGTAGACCAGGCTGGCCTCAAACTCAGAAATCTGCCTGCCTCTGCCTCTCAAGTGCTGGGATTTAAAGGTGTGTACCACCACTGCCCGGCCTGTTTTTGTTTTTTGAGATAGGGTTTCTCTCCATAGCCCTGGCTGTCCTGGAACTGGGTCTATAGACCAGGCTGGCTTCAAACTCAGAGATCAGACTGCCTCTGCCTCCAAATGCTGGGATTAAAAGTGCCATGACTGATAGGCTTGTCTTTATTTCTTTCCTGGTTTTGTTTTGTTGTTTGTTTGTTTTGTGACAAGGTCTTGAATCTCGTGACTGGCCTTGTATTGTCTGTATAACCTTGAACTTTTGAGTCTTTTGCCCCGACTTCCAAATCAATGGGATCACAGCTGTTCTCCACTATGCCCAGCTTGGTTACATTTTTAAAAGTTAATTTCATCTTTTGGCTGGAGAGATGGCTCAGCAGTTAAGAGCATGGAGGTCCTGAGTTCAATTTCAAGCAAACACATGGTAGCTCATAACCATCTGTAATAATATCTGGTGCCCTCTTCAGGCATGCCGATAGAATGCTGTATAGATAATAAATATATAAATAAATCTTTTAAAAGAGTTAATTTCATTTTTTAATAGTGTTTAATAGTGTTGTCCACTGTGGTATCTCATGCTCTTAATCTAGCATTTGGAAGGCAAATTTCTTTGAGTTCAAGGCCAATCGGGTGTACATAGGGCGTTAGTTCAAGGATAGCCATGTGTCTCAGGGTTTTATTGCTGTGAGGAGACACCATGACCAATATAACCCTTGTAAAGGAAAACATTTAACTGGGGCTGGCTTACAGTTTCAGAGGTTTAGTCCATTATCATCATGGTGGGAAGCATGGCATCATGCAGGCAGACACAGTGCTAGAGGATCTGAGAGTTCTACATCTTGATCCGAAATGCAGCAGTAGGAGACTATGTGTCACACTGGGCATAGCTTGAGCATAAGAGACCTCAAAGCCCGCCCCCACAGTGACACACTTTCTCCAACATGGCCACACCTCCTAATAGTGCTACTCCCTATGGCCAAACATATTCAGTCCACCACACCATGTCTTCAAAGAGACTCTGACTCAACAAACAAAAACAAAGTGTATCATCTCCAGAATGGTGGGCTACATAAGCCTTTACTTGTTTGTAAACCTCAAGAGCCAAATGTGGAAGTCAGGTCTGGCTCTGCCTCCCAGCCCCATGCTCTCAGAATTAAGACTCAGACTCAAAATATATTTACAAATACCTTGGCCATAGAGCTAGGCCTTATCTTACTAGATGCTAACTTAAATTAACCCGTTTATTCTAATCTATATTCTGCCATGTGGCGATTACCTGTGCTCAAGTACCATGTGTTGGACTCCTCAAACCTTCCCTGGATGAATCTTCCCACTCCTTGCTCTATCCCAGAGTTCTTTCTGCCTCCGGGATACCCCACCTTCTGCTCTACCCTTTCCTATGGGCCATAGATTTTTTTTTTTTTTAATTGCCAGGTGACACATCCATACAATACACAAGACATTCTTTCTATAGCCAAGCTTGGTCCCAGATTGTAACAGAAATTACTCCTGTTAGATCTCCTGTGACCACTGCACGTGTGTAATGGCACTTGGCATTCAGGTGTGCGTGCACTCACATACATACACACGAAAAGTAAGTAAACATTTTGAAAGTGTATCATTTGATGCCTACTATTACAAAAAAAAAAAAAAAAAAAAAGGAAAAAAGGAGTGGCTTGGTGGTGGAGCTCTTGACTAGCATGTGTTCAGTTCTCAGCAACATGTTTATAAACACACACACACACACACACACACCAAAAAACAGTAACACCAACAACCAAACAAAAGCCTGACCAGAATGAGGAGAAATCAGGGCTCTTTAAGTTGTATTTGGGAGTGTAAAAAGGTACAATTGATATAGAAAACAATATAGTAGCTTTTCAAAAAATTTTAACATAAAATTCCATATGTGACAAAACTTTTCCTGGGGAGACTAAACACCTATGTCTGTCTACTCACCCCAGATAGGGAACCCATGACAAACCAAAGTACAGATGCCACCCAAGTCCAGCTTGATGAACCAAGGAGTTTTATTGGGGTTACTTACAAGAGCAGAAATAACTCAGAGAAAACTGCATCATCAAAGCCCACCTCAGCACAGGTGACAGCTCACAAAGCCAGGAACCTGGAGCTCACTGCACAGCCAGCAGGCAGCTCAGTGGGTTGGAGAGTGTCCTTTCCAGGCCCCTCAGTTACTCTAAAGCTCTTTTGGGGAGCATGACTGATTTCTCCTTCTTCCAGGAAGCTGGTCTCTATTAAATAAAGCCTAGGTGGAATGTTAAAGCCTAGTTAACTGTTACCTGGCTAGCCTGCCATTTTCTGCGGTTACTAATATTATAAGGAAACTCTCCTATGTTATTTCTGATGTTTCAAGGACACTTTCTCATGTCAAGGTTGATTACATGTGTAATGTTCTGTGCTCTTGGAAACTAATCACGATAGAAGTGGGTTAGAACTGCTTTGTATAGTTGCTTTGTATAGTTGTATAGGTTGGACCTAAACCAGCCACCCAGCAGCACTTCCTGCAGCTGTGTATGAAGTTTTATAGGTTTTTGCTTTTGTAAGCTGCCCCTGGGATGGACCCCAGCATAAGAGAGACACCTGCACCTATTTGGAATAAGGCTTCCATTTTGAATAGGGGTTGGGTAAAGTTTAAGTCCCCAAGACCTCTCTGGGAACTAACATCCTGGTTGGCAAATTAAGACATAAATATTAGGCAAGGCAAGTTCCATCCAGGTTGGCAAGTTAAGATATGAGTGGTAGGCAAGGCAAGTCCCCTGCCACAGTTGAATACCCCAACAAATGGGGACGGGATAAACGTACAACAAGGACATGTTCCTAAACGAAATCCTCTATCCCTAAATCCTGATTGATGGAATAAAAGCACAGATGTTTGTGGAATTTAGGCTTATAAGCTTAATAGCTTATAAGGATTCTAGCTGGGCATGGGAATTCAGCTCCTGTGTCTGCACTGCAGCCCTGTTTTATCAGTCCTGGGGCGTGTATGCTCAATAAACTATTCCTGTTTGACGAAGACCGGTGTTCTTGTGGCTTATAAGGCAACTCCTGAATCCCAACAGTCTTTGAGCTTGGCTCTGTTGAGAGGGACTTTCAGGTTGGGAGGGTCCCAGTGAATGTGGTCAGTTTCAGGTACTTCCTGAAGCTATTGTGAATTGTTTGCCTTCCTGATTGAGGAGCTTCTTTCAGGATGGAATGTTTCCATCTCTTAGGAAATATTTACACAACAGCATCATGTGATCCAGCAATTTGACTTGCAGGCCTTTAGCCAAAAGAGGGCAGGAAAGCTGGATCTGGTGGTGTAGGGCTCTAACACTAGTTACTGGGGAGGCTGAAACAGTATTGTAAAGTCAAGGCTTGCCTAGCTATAAAATTAATTCAAGGCCAGTCCTAGACAACATTGTGAGCTCCTATCTGAGGGGAAAAAAGAGTAAAAAGAGGGCTTGGGATCAATCTCAGTGGGTTGAGCAGCTAAGTGTTCGGTCCTGCTTCCAATGCCCTGTGTCACACAAGGTGAAATAATAAAGAAGGGGAAACAGGACTCACAGCCTGGTTTTACTTTTTCATTTTTATCAGCGTTGTTCCAGCCAACACCTGGAAGCACTCAAGTAAGTGCCCAGGAGGCTGAGTGGACAAAACAGTGTGTCGGTGGCTGAGGACGGCACTCAGTTGGTGGAATGCTTGCTTCACAGACATCGTGTTTCAATCCCCCATAAAACATAACATGTTACAACTCATGTAACTCATGTTACAACTGTGGTCCCAACAGTTAGGAGGTAGAGCCAGGAGCATTAGGAGTTCAAGGCCAACCTGGGCTAAGTATCAAGTTTGAGGTCAATTTACCTTAAAACCACAAATCAACAAAACAACCCAGGGCTGCAGAGATGGCTCAGTCGTTAAGAACATTTCTTTTCTTCCCAAGGACCGGAGGAGTTTGGTTCCCAGAACCTACAGCTGGTGGTCCATAATATCCTGTGACTTCAACTTCCTGTAACTCCAGCTCCAGGGGATCCAATGCCCTTTTCTGGCCTTCCTGGGTGCCTGCATAGACATTACATGCACATACACACATACACATTACATACACATACACACATACATACAAATAAATAAAAGTTAAAAATAATCTTTATCTAGAAGTTCAAAATAATATTACTAAAGCATTTACAAGTGATCTATATAGGACAGTTGGAAAAATACATAGAGAGTCCTTGACATACTTTGATTCCACTTTGGGTTATTTAACTTTAAGATGCATGAAAATAGTGGGCACTCAGGAGAAACCATATTGTTTTGAATTTTGATTTTTCCCCTCCCTGGGCCAGTGAGCTGTATATGATGCTGGCGCTGTCTGGGGGTGCTGGACAAGGATCTACAGCTGCCACTCAGCCACACAGCTGTGAGGCCAATGACGGATGTTGCATTGTAGACTTAATATTTGCCAAAACCTAGTTTAATAAGTGTACTTCAATGCTCTAACCTGCCTTCTAGCCCACCACCCACCAGAGGTAGTGGAAAGGAAAGGTTTATAGGGCAAAAGAGGATGTGGACCTATTTAGAAATAGTTTTTGGGGGGGCAATCTCAAACTTTCACACAAATCAGCAACAGTAGCTAGATCCACTTGCAAACACACAAACAGCGGTTAGATCCAGTAGAAATCTCTAGGCTCTGCCAACTGGTCCGAGTCTGAGGAGGTGGCCTAGCTGCTGAAACACCACCAGAAGCTCTTTGATGCGTTTTGACAAATGATGATCAGCAAAAAAAGCAAAGCAAACTAATGTCACAGCGTCCTCAAAGACCAGAGTCAGAGAAGCCAAAGGAAGACCAGCAGAGAGAGGCAAGGCGAACCAATGCTACGTACACACTGTCATCCACTGACTGCTGGGTTATATTTGTAACTTTCCAGAAATCACCTGTTCTCTCAAGCATCTGCTCCAGCAAAACATCACATGCCCTCTTCCCCGGCAGCTCCCAGAAAACACCACGTGTCTGTTCTCAGCAAACCATTTTCCCACTTGTCTGCTTCAGGAAAAACATCCTCTTATAAGACAGTTTCCAGAAAAATATCACATGAAACAATGAAGTCTCCAAAGAAACAAGAAATTTGCACTTCATTGCATGGTTAAGCTGTTGTATTTGGCAGATTAAGCATACTAAATGCATGTTTTGTGTGCATGTTTGTTTATGTGGGGTTTTTTTGTTTTTCGAGACAGTGTTTCTCTGAATAGCCCTGGCTGTCCTGGAACTCACTCTGTAGACCAGGCTGGCCTCGAACTCAGAAATCCGCCTGCCTCTGCCTCCCAAGTGCTGGGATTAAAGGCGTGCACCACCACTGCCCGACCAGTATGTTCTTATCCTTAGGTGTCATTCTTCAAGTGACACAGTTCTCCCACTAGCCTATAATTCACATGATCCCCAGAGATCTTGCTATCCCTGCCTTTTCAGCACGGAGATTCCAAGTGCACACTAAGTGGGCTCTAGTGTGGCAAACATGGCTCTGGAAGGCCTTGCTTTTCCCCCACTTCCTCTGCCTTGCTAAAAAAAAAAAAACATTAGGTTACATTCTTTTCTTTCTTTCTTTTTGTTTTTTGAGACAGGGTTTCCCTGTGTAATATCCTTGACGGCCCTGAAACTCTGTCTGGACTTGAACTCAAAGAGATTCCCCTGCCTCTACCTCCCACGTGCAGGAATTAAAAGCATGCACACTACTCCCAGTTTAGATTAATTACATCCCTAAAGCCAGCCACCACAGTCTATTCCCTTATTTGGCCACTTCCTCCTCCTGAGGCTGACTGCCAAGGTCCAGCTATCAAAGTATTGAAGTCCAACAATCAAAAGCCTTCTTTTGGCTCACCTAATTAACATATCTAATCAAAATTAGACAACTCATCCTAACATGGCAGGAGGGGGGTCGTCATCCCTTTCCAAACATCAACTGCCATTTGCCTATGGGCCACCTCTGTCTCCTCTACCCAGAGGCAGACCTTTGTCCCTTCCAGGCAAATATTCCTTCCCCTCCTCTCCCTTGTTCCCATTCCCTTCTCCTTCAACCCCTGTCTCCTGTCTTTGTCTCTTATTCCCCGTCTTTGTCCCTTTGGAGCAGATAAATCTCCTTTGTGCCCAGAACTTGGTCTTGGTGTGTCCTGTTCCTATATTGATCCTTTTAATCACCATATATATACCCAGGTGTAGTGAGACCCAACTCACGACCTCATGTTTGCATGGCTAGCATTTTACACACTGAAAAGTCAAAATTTGAACTTATATTTTCTTTAAATGTAATTTATTTTCATGTGTGTGGGTGTTTTGCCTGCAATATATGCCTGTGTACTATGTGCATGCCCACACAGCCCAAAAAAGGTGTTAGATCCCTTGGGGCTGGAATGAAAGACTGCTGTGAGCTGCTCTGTGCGTGCTGCATGCTGGGAATCGAACCTAGGTTCTTTTGAAAGAGCAGCCGTCTCTCCAGCCCTGAACTTATATTTTCAGTTTGCAGTGGCTTTAGTATCATCATAGTCAATAAGGTCATATACTAACAACAACAACAAAAATATAAACACACAAGAGTGTGTAGAACCAGGGACTGTGGCATATAGAATCTTAGAGGATAGTATTATGCTGGGCAGTATTTTATATATGTGCTCAGTTATATTATTGCACTATAATATGTGTATAATATATACATACATATATATATAGTACATTAGTATTATATACACACACATATATATAGTACAATAGTATTATAACTGAGCATATTATATTATAATTGTAATGTGATGGTAATTCCAATACTCAGGAGGCAGAGGCAGATCTCTCAATTCAAGGCCAGCCCGGTCTAAATTGAATCCCAGGATAGCCAGGGCTAAGCAGAAAAACCCTGTCTCAAAGCAAACAAAGAAAAAGATTAAGAGATATTTATGGTTTTCTGCGCTTCATGTCGGAGTTTTCCAAACTTGTTCCCAAGCCTGTAGTGTTTTATCTATTAGGAAAACTATTTCAACTATGTTCTGTTGTACATTACCACAAATGGAAGAGATAGCAAAGGGCAGGGAAGTATTTTGGGATATTTTTAAATAAACATCATCATAAACTGAAAAGCAGCAATAAATGAAAATATTAAAACATTCAGGCCAGTGACCACTGTCTGGGGATTCACGAGGCAGGGGGACACATAGCACAGCAGTGAGTGGGCACTGGGCACTGGGCACTGCCCAATTTCCTAAAGTCTTTCCAGACTTCCTTTGAATTCTTTCCTGACATACATTTTTAGAACAATATAGGGCTTGGATCTTATAACTTTCTATTTCATATCAAGTTCCAGGCAGCTAAACAAGATATGGAGGTAATGGGAACTCAGGAGCTGAACTGGAAGTCTGCCCTTCTGCCATCCATCCATCCATCCATCCATCCACCCACCTTTCCACCCATCCTTCTTACATCTTAGCACTCTGGTGGGAATTCTGGAAGGAAAGTGTTTTTGTTTGTGGGTTAGTTTGTTTGTTCTTGGAGACAGGGTCTCATTATGTAGCCTTAGCTGGCCTGGATAATCTCCATATGTAAACTGTGCTGGCCTTAAATTCAAAAGTCCCACCTGCCTCTGCACCCAAAATATTCGGATTATAGGCACGTGTCACTATTCCAGGTAGTTTTATTTTAAAATTTATGGACCACAGGAACTGGGTGTGGTATGTAGAGAGACTGTGTCTCAAAACAAAAACAAAAGATCCAAACAACAAAACAGAACGAAACCCTTTAGAAACAACTAGCTGGGTGTGGCAGTTGTAAGGGACAGTATGGGCTCAGGACACCCCAGGACCAAGTTCTCAGCACAAAGGAGATTTATTTGCCCCAGAGGGACAAAGGCCAAGGAATAACAGACAAAGACAGGAGACAGAGGACAAGGAAGAATGGGAAGGGAATGGGAGAAAGGGAGAAGGGGTGTTTGTTGGGGGTGGGGGAGGGAGGTGTGTGTGGGGGTGGACGGTGGGTTGGGGGAGTGACAGTGAGAAGACCAGTCAATAACTGTGATGGACTGTATCAAGATAGAAAGGAGACAGATGTGGCCATTAGGAAAACAGCAGTTTATAACAGGTAAATTCCATGTTAGGATGAGGTATTTCATTATAATTGTGCATGGTAATTAGGTGAGCCAAAGGGGCCTTTTGATTGATTGGTGGACTTCAATAATGAGATAGCTAGATTTTGGTAGTCGGCCTCAGGAGGAGGAAGTGACCAAATAAGGGAATAGACCTTGGTGGCTAGCTCTAGGAATGTAATCTAATGGCTTTTAGAAGGCAGAGGGAATGGGGGGCCGGAAGGGCAAGGCCCGCAGGGCAATGGTTGCCGTACTCAGACTGTCTGGAGTCCCTTCAGTGGCACCTGCCTGGAATCTCAGCATTTGGAAGGTGGAGGCAGGAGGGGCCAGAGTCCAAGGTCAGACTCTGTTACACGGAGACTTCAAGGGCATGAGGCCAAGATTGTTAAAAAAAAAAAAAAAAAAAAAAAAAAAAAGCAAAACCAAGGGTCTGGAGAGAGGGCTGATGGGAAAAAGGGCTCTATACACATGGAATCCTCAGTTTGGATCCCAGCATCCATATAAGATCCCAGGGGCTAATTGGCTGTCCAGGCTAGCCCAGGCTCACTCCCAGCATCCGTATAAGATCCCAGGGGCTAGTTGGCTGTCCAGGCTAGCCCAGGTTCACTGAGAGACCCTGTCTCAGAAAATGAGGTGGACAGCAGGAGAGGCCCCTTTGACCTTGACCTCTGGTCTCCACAAGTGTGTGCACAGAAGCACAGATTTGTATACATACACACACTTATACATATAGGACACACACACACTCCCCCAAAATGAAACAAAAACCCATAAAATGACCCGTATAATTCAAAATTAGCAGACGACCTGAACAGACACTCACCTCATTAAAGATACACAAATGGCAAATAAACATGAAAAAAGATCTGTATCATATGTTATAAACATTTTAAATTTGAAGCACTTATTCAATTCAAATCATGCCTATTTTGCAAGCATAAGGATCTGGGTTAGAATCCTCAGAATCCATGTGAAAAGCCTAGAGGGGGAGGGGGGGGTTATGGAAAGGAAAGGTGAGTCCCTGAAGCTCCTTGTCCACACAGCCTGGCCCAACCCATAAGCTTCAGGTTCAATGGGATAGCCTCTCTCAAAATAATAAAGATGGAGAGAGATAGAGGAAAAGCACCCAACATTGACATGGATTCTCTACAAGCATGTGCACACACATGCACACATGTCATCAGCAAATACCTCCAACGTGCACGCATGCATACACACACACACACACACAGAGAGAGAGAGAGAGAGAGAGAGAGAGAGAGAGAGAGAGAGAGAGAGAACAGAAAATTTATACAATGTGTTAAAATTCTATGCCTACTATACTGGCCAAAATCCCAAACACTGATAACACAAATGACAGGAGGATGGGGAAACAGCAGGGAAGGACCAATTGGTGCTGAGGGCCAAGTAGTCCAGCCACTTGGGAAGACAGAAAGACAGTTAGTTTGGCCTTTCTTCTCTCTCTCTCTCTCTCTCTCTCTCTCTCTCTCTCTCTCTCTCTCTCTGCCCCTTCCTTTCTTCCTCCCCTCCTTCCTTCCTCTCTTCCTTCTTCCCTTCCTTCCTTTCTCCCTCCCTCCCTCCCTTCTTTCATCATCCCCTCCTCTTTTTGAGACACTCTTTCTACATAGCCCAGGCTGGTCTGGAACTCCAGATTCTTCTGCCCCAGCTTCCTGAGGAAATGGAAACATAAATTTTAAAAAAGAAGAAGAAGAAAAAAAAAAAGCAGAAGGGCATTTCAGAAATTCTTGTTACTTTGGAAGCTGAGTCTCACAGTGTAGCCCAGGCTAGCCTGCAACTCCCAATCCTCTTTCCTCCACTTCTCAAGTAGGCTGCATCACTAGGTCAAGCTCCAAAAATCTTTTAACTATCATTTAAAGATGGGTGTGGTATTGCTTGCCTGTAATATCATTGCTTGAGAAACTGGGGCGAGAGGATGGCTGTGAGTTTAAGGTCAGTCTGGTCTATATTATGAAACCCTATGTCAAAACAACAACAACATAGAATTTAAACAGTTTTCTTCTGTTCTTGTGAATTCTTAAAGCACATTCTTTGAGTCGATTTGGCAGGATAGTCCAGGCAAGACACCAGATAAGTATAAGAAAATATTCCAGTTTGGGAAAAACTGTTAAAATACTCATTTCCAGATGGACAAATTTCAGGCCTGACTCATTTGAAATGAGTTACAAACTAGAAACTCTGTAAGATGGAAAACCCAGAAAACAATAATTCTCATTAATTGGCTGAAACCACTAAGTAAACAAGCCACACTATCAGAGGGAATGTGGCTATCGACTACAGCTCAGAACTGCATACGGCATCCTGTCCAGCAGATGGCAGTAGAGAGCTGTATAAGAATTATGTTCTGATGACGTGCAGTCCAAAGGGCAGAAATCTGGCAACCTCTGCACTGACTCAGGCACACAGCACCCTCAGTTTATAGAGGAAACAGCCCTGGAGAGAGATTCTCTGGCTTAGTTTTAGTTTTCGTTGTTTTTGATATAAGGTCTTACTGGGAAGCCCTAGCTAGCCTGAGACTCATCCATCTTTTGTTTATTTGTTTGGTTTTTGGAGACAGGGTTTCTCCGTGTAGCCCTGGCTGTCCTGGAACTCACTCTGTAGACCAGGATGGTCTCAACTCACAGAGATCTGCCTGCCTCTGCCTCCCCAGTGCTGGGACTAAAGGCGCATGCCACCACTATCCGGCTGTTTGTTTTTGAGACACCATCTCTCAATGGCTGGAGCTGGAGTTAGAAGCTTTGTGAGATGCTGGGATTTGTCAATTTGTCAGCCATTAGTCTATAGCTCACAACAGGAAGTGTGAGGTCTGATATTCGCACATGTCCTTAAATCTGTATAATAAGTGTCTTTGTTTCAACTTGTTTTGTGTCTTTGGTATTGTCTTGTAATCCTGTTTGGGTGCAAAGACAGCTATCTAAAGGGTTTTGTGCTTTGTTTGTGCTGAGAAAGAACTCCAGGCCTTGCCAAAGCTAGTCAAAGTACCGCTAAGCTCTACCAAGGCCCAAAGATCTTGATTTGAGGCCCATTGTGACTATGTGGGTCAGCCAAGCATCTCTCAGAGGTCCCATGATAACAAGCTTTACTCACTTTCTAAAATAAGAGACAGATATCAGGTACTTTAGCCTAGAAATGTCTTCCTTGTTACAGATGACAGGCTATTTTATGTGACTGTGTTTTATGTATCGTTGGAAAAAAAAAAAAAAAAAAAAAAAAAAACAGAGGAAGCAAACAGGCTGAAAGTTGCCAGAGGACCAAGTGGCTCAGTTTGTAGGTGCTGGGAGTGTTCGTGAGACTCTAACAGAGCACAGGGGACAGAGCACTGGAGGGGTGGGGATGGGGGTGGGGAGGATGCATTCACCTTCAGCCAGGGAGCACATAAGGAAGAGTTGGTCTAATATGTACAAAGCCGTTGGCTCGTGGTATTGAAAATGTCTTTTCAAGCAGGTACATTCACTTAGGACCTTTGCAGAACTAAGACCATCGTGTGAGTCTGAAACTCCAGTGCTGGAGATCTGGGTCTCCTAAGGCACCAGGCACACACACATTAGATAAACGGATGAATAGACAGATGGATGGATGGATGGATGGATGGATGGATGGATGATGGATGGACAGATGGATGATGGATGGATAAATAAGTGGCAACAAGCTGGTGGGATCCATCTTTAACTCCAGTACTGAGGAGGCAGAGGCAGGAGGATCTCTGTGAGTTCAAGGCCAGCCTAGGCTACATAGTGAGACCCTGCCTCAACAACAAACAAACAAACAAATAAAACAACAACAAAAACACTAAAGGAAACAAAAATAGCAGCAGAAGGACAGCAGGGACACTGAATAACACGTGAGAAGATGTACGAAGAGGCTGGCCCTGGTGAGACCCGCCTGTACGCTCTGCCTTCCAGGAAGCAAGCAGGTGTTGAGAAATGGGGCAGGAGTTCCAGGCCAGCCTGGACTTCACAGCCTTGTCTCAGAGAAAGAATAGTTTAAAAAAAAAAAAAAAAAAAGCAATAAACTGAACATGGCTGAGTGAGAGGCCAGCCAAGAGAGCAGACGCCAGCACATCTGGGAAGTCACGAGAGTCTGTATCACCAGCTGCACCACCATCCTCCATCCTGGAGATGACTGTGTCTGTGGTTTTATATTAACCACTTTCATAGAGGGAAGTACACATAAAACTCTTCATCCTAACTACGTTCAGTGTTCATCCCTGTGGCAACTCCTAAAATGTCGTCTCTGACCTCTACATGCAAGGACCTCTTATGGAGTATTGCTAGCCGTCTTCTTTTGTTTGCTTTTAAAGGATTTTATGTGTATGTATGTGCATCTGTATTAGTGTGTGCCACATATGTATAGGTGTCCTGGGGGGCCACGAAAGATTGTTGGATTCCCCGGAGCTGGACTGCAAGCTTGATGTGGAGGCTGAGAACTCAACTCAGGTCCTCTGGGAGAGCAAACCATGCTTTTAACCACAGAGCCCTCTGTCCAGTCCCTAAGCGCTCTTTTAATACTTTTGTTATTTCGAGACAGGATTTCCTCTATGTGGTCCTGGCTGTCCTAGAACTCATTCTATAGACCAGATTGGTCTCAGACTCCGAGATCTGCCTTCCTTTGTCTCCCAAGAGCTGGGACTAAAGGTGTGAACCACCACCACCAGCTCAAAATTTAGTTTTTATTAGTTAGGTTTGTTTTTTTTTGTACAGGATCTCAGGTAGCTCAGGCTGGCCTTGAACTCACTGTGTAGCTAGAGGTGGTCTTGAACTCCTGCTCCTCTTGCTTGCACCTTTTGAGTACTGGAGTTGCAGGAGTGTGACACTAGGCCCAGGTTGTTTTGAGGCGGCGTATAAAGCTTCTGCTGGTGTTAAAGGCAGAAATCACTGTAACTAGGTTTTGCACATTTATTAGACACTTTTTTCAGTGCTGGAAGTAGAACTCTGGACCTCATACACGTCAGATAAATGTTCTAGCAATGGCTGGTTCTCGCTTGGCCGGTACTTTGTAGTTCTTACCTAGTTAGAAAGGATCTATATCTTACCACGGACAGTGTCTCTAAGATGTCTGCCCTCTCCAAGAACTCCTGGACTCAAGCACTTTTCCTGCCTCCCCTTCCAAGGATCTGCAGTTGTAGATGTGCCCGCCACAACACTGCCTGCCTTCAAAGATACCTCTTTTAGGGGTTGGAGAGATGGCTCAGTCATTAAGAATAGGTGTTGCTTTTTCAGAGGATCTAGGTTTGATTATCAGCACCCACATGGTGGCTCCTAAACATTGGTTCCAAGGGATCCACCATCCTCTGACCTGCAAGGGCAGCACACACACACACACACACACACACACACACACACAGAGGCGCATACACATACACACACACATGCACACGTACATATACACACGCACACATGCACACACACGCGCACATGCACACGCACGCACACACAGGCACCCATATGCTCACACATACACACATGCACACACACACACTCACATGCACATGCACATACTCCAGCAGTGCAATCCAGGCAAAACATTCATTTATTCACATAAAAAAATGAGTCTAAGACAAGATACCGCTTTTAAATTGCAGCTTCTGTTAATAGATGGTATATAACATGCATGTGACTTTCTTTTCCTTTTTTTCTTGTTTCTCTTTTTCTTTTTTCTCTTTCTTTCTTTTTTTTGGGGGGGGGGGTGCAGGACACTGTGGATTCACATCCACAATTCACAATTCACATCCTCAGGTGCCCCAGCACCAAGCTACATCCCCAATGCCTTGTTTTTTGTGTATTGATTTTATACATTGGTTGGCTCAATTAATTTATTGGATAATATATCTGTGGATTCTTTGAGATTTGCAATATAAAGTCATGTCATCTATTAAGAATGGTATTTTTTGCCAGGCAGTGGTGGTGCATGCTTTTAATCCCAGCACCCAGGAGGCAGAGGCAGGCAGATCTCTGTGAGTTCAAGGGCAGCCTGGTCTACAGAGTGAGTCCAGGACAGCTAGGGCTACAGGGTCTGAGAAACCCTGACTCAAAAAACCAAAATCAAACAAAAAAGTAAATATCATCAATCAAGGGCCAGCACAGTGTCACTGCAGGTGATGGCCCTTGCTGGATAGTCTGACCTGCCTTTGATCCCTAGAACCTCTCCGGAGATGACCTCTGACCTCCACACTCCAACCTTAGCCATTTCCCTTCCTCCTCGGTTCTTTTCTTTTTATCTCTTCTCTTCTCTTCTCTTCTCTTCTCGTCTCTTCTCTTCTCTTCTCTTCTCTCTCTCTCTCTCTCTCTCTCTCTCTCTCTCTCTCTCTCTCTTGGATTATAAAAAGTGTTAGGGAGCTGTCGAAGGGCACATACTGCTCTAGCAGAGGACCAGGGTTTGCTTCTGGGCACCCACACCATGGCTTTCAACTAGGAAGTCTGATGCTCTCCTCTGTCCCTGTGGGTCCCCACACCCACACAGGTGGCACACAGGCACACACATCCACACAAACAAGAAAATAATAAATATAAATATTTTAAAAGTTTTATTTGTCTGTCTGTCTATCTTTTTATTTATTTTTGACAAGCCTGGCCTCGAACTCACAGAGATCCATCTGCCTCTGCATCCCTAGTGCTGGGATTAAAGGCTTGGACCACCACTACCTGGCAAATATTTTTAAAGTTTTAAAAAATATCTTGAAGGGATATTCAGTTTTGTCTAAGACTTCCCCCTATCTCTCACTCTGTTAATATAAATTTCATTACTGAATTTTCTTTTTCTTTTTTATAACTTTTCCTATGAACAATTTTCTTTCTTTCTTCCTTCCTTTCTATCTATCTTTATGGGGTGGGGGTGGTGCATTGAGACAGGGTTTCTCTGTGTAGCCCTGGTTGTCCTGGAACTCACTCTGTAGACCAGGCTGGCCTTAAACTCAGAGATCCACCTGCCTCTGCCTCCCGAGTGCTGAGACTAAAGGTGTGTCCACCACTGCCCGGCTCTATTGTTTTCTGTTCAATATTCTGTCCCTTAAGTACTACACATACAGTGTGAATTTTAGCATCTGAGACCGATATCTGATGGAGAATTATGTAATGTTAGTCAGAGAATACGCAAGAGCAGCCGAGGTCAGCAATGTTTATGCCATTATTTCTTTTTTTCTTTTTTGTTCTTTGTTTTCTCTCATGGTTTAAACTTCAATTTTGAAATTCTCCTAAATGGCCCTGTTGTTTATTTTCCTTGTTAGCATTTCTGGTAAACAGAACGGTTTAATGATTATTATCAGGGAACGTCTTTTAAGGACAGCGTGATCGTATTGGACAGTCTCCATGTGTAGCTTGCCCAGTTTTGAAGTTCACAATGGAAATGTTTGGAACATCTGAACCACTGCCTTTAGTTAAATATCATGCTTTATTTTCTGTGAATGCACTGGTTATTGCAGCAAGAGTCAAACAAACACAACACAGAGGAGAGAAGGAAAGGAAAGGGAGGGCAGGGCAGGGGAAGGGAAGGAGGGGAAAGAAGGAGAGGGAAGGAGTGGGGGAGGGGAGAGGGGAGAAAAGAGAGACCCCATTGCTTTCTCCCCTTTCCTATGAAAGCTGTTCTCCCTAAAGGAAGCAGGTGACTGTGTGAGTCCTCTTGTCTAGTTCTCAGTAGCATCTCCTCCTGTGACCTCAGGCTTCTGGGTATTATGAAAACTTCCTTCTCCTTTCTCCCTCCTCTCATCCATCGAAGGCTCTTCTCTGCCACCTACTCCATAAATGCCACTGCAGCTCAGAATGTGTGTGTGTGTGTGTGTGTGTGTGTGTGTGTGTGTGTCTCGGGGCTTTGCTGTCTTCACCCCACAAGCGGCTGCAGTGGCTGCCGTATGGTAATGGCTCCTGCAGCTCTGCTTCTCCCATGAATTCAGGCCCTTACATCCACCAGCTCACCTTGGCACTTCCTCCTGGACACCCGCAGGCTTCCCAACCTGGGCATCCTGGACTTGTTCTTTCCCAACTTGCCATGTCCACTTCCCCATCTTGTTTCTGTTCCAGCCAGACCTGGGAACCATGCTGCCTGCCTGTCTGTCTGTCTGTCTGTCTGCTTTGAAACAGGATCTTCCTCTGTAATCTGGACTGGCCTTGTGCTCTATGTAATCTTTTTGCTTTGGCTCACAAGTGCTAAGATTACAGGACTGAACTACCACATCAGCTTACTAGCCTCCGAGGCTGGTCAATACTTTTTTCATGTGTGTGTGTGTGTGTGTGTGTGTGTGTGTGTATAAAGAATATACATATATGTGTGGTGCATACACATGTATGTATGCTTATATATGTGAGTATCTGTGTGTCTTAGTTACTTTTCTAGTACTATGATAAAACACCATGACCAAGGCACCTTATAGAGGTAACGGTCTACTTAGGCTTACGGTTCCTGAGTCCAAGAGGGCAGAGGAGAGGCATAGCAGCAAGATCTGGAAAGCTGGAGCTCACATGGTGAACCCCAAGCAGGAAGCAGAGTGACTGGTACAAGGCTTTGAAGACTCTATGCCCATGCCCAGTGACATACTTCCTACAGCAAAGCCACACCCCCTAAACCTACCCAAATAATACCATCAACTGAGACCCACATATTCAAATGCCTGAGACGATCAGGGATATCTCATTCAAACCACCACATTGTACACACACACACACACACACACACACACACACAGTGTATGCCCATATATATGTGCATATATATTCATTCTCTATCGCATTACAAATGTCTATGTCTCTGCCCATCCCTTCTTGCCTCGGCTACCATACGTATCATCACTGGCTCTTTGGATTCCCAAAGTTCTTATTTCCTTCATCCACAATGCTGTCCCCAGGAGACCTCCAGTGCTCTTGCCCTAGAGTGTAAATCTGATACTTTTCCCTTGCTTGATCAAGGGAAAACATTACAATTCCTCAGCACAGTGTGCCATTTTCCTACACCCCCATCTTGGCACACTGCTGTCCTGGACCCAGCCACACCTACCCTGTGTTCCGGAACAGTGAATTGGTCACAGTTCCCAGAGGCTCAGGCTTCTGCATATTAGTCCTATTTGTTGGGAATGTCACTCACTTGTCAGCCAACTTTTTCCTTCTGGTCTTTCCAGATTCAGGTCAAACATTACCTCCTCTTGAACTCTGCCTGGTGCATCACCTCCTTTCCCCAGGCTGCACTTGGGCACATTTTTATTATTTTCACATCCTCTGAGCACATTTGTTGGTGGAGTGGAGCCCAGTCTACTGAAAATGGTTATAAGGCTATGAGGACAAGAGCCTGCTTCTTGCTCTCTTTGGGTCTTTGGTACCTAATATGTCTCTCTCTTTTTGAGACAGGTCTCTCATGTAGCCCAGGTTGGGCTCCTCAATATATAGCCAAGGATAACCTTGAATTTCTAATCTTCTTGCCTCAATCTTTCAAGTGCCGGGATGACAGCCTTGAGCCACCATGCCCAGTTTATGCAGTGCTAGGGATCGAACCCATATGCATGATAGGCAAGCGACTACCAGCCTATGAGCTTCTCTTAATTGATTCTTTGACCTCCAAGCTTTTGATAAGCTATGTAATCTTGGGTGAGCCATTTAACCTTCTTGTGTTTTAGTGAAAACAGTTAGTCCTTTATGAAGACGAGATAAAACAAAACAGAAGAATGTGTGTAGCTTGCACTCTACTTCTCAAATATACGGACTTACTATGTTCCCTAACTGAAGACCTACTATGTTCCCTAACTGAATCACTCCTTTGATCTGCATGCTGTTACTCTGTTGTTGTGGTTCTGGCATGAACCCCAGGCTCTGAGACAAGCTAGGCGTGTGCTAAGCTGTTGTAAGTCTGACTTTGCGCTCTCTTGCCTTGGGACGTTCTCTGCACCATCAAATGCCATTTGCCTCCGGACTCCTGCTCACAGACCGCTTCTTGTCTCTCCCGTTCTGCACACAGGCTCCCCTCATCCCCACCTCCATCTGGAGTGGGACTGTCTTTTCTTCTCCCGTCCTGCCAGAGCCCTTCCCAGAGTGTTTTCCTTGGCTTCCTCAGCCCTCACACCCACTTCTTGGTTAACCAACACAATCTGGATCCTGCCCTCCCACAGCTTAATCACTGTGTCCTCTAGCCCAGGTTTGCTCACTATGTTTCTGGGGTATCCTGAGGTCATCTCCTGGCCTAAGCCACTCCTCCCTATCTGCTCCAACTCTGCACTTGCCCCAGTCTCCTTTTCTTTCCCCCAACAGCTAGTTGTTCTTTTCCCATCAGTGCTGATTCAAGGTTCCACCCAGAGCCTCTGGTCTTCTCTCTGCCCTCCTGGGTGACCCACCCGCTCCTGAGACAACGGCTAGCACCTCTTTGCATATGGCCTCTGCTCTGGTTTTTGCTAGCAGTTTGACCAAACACCTTGACCTTGACTCTTCCCAGAATAAATCTTTTCTAAAAATGCGTGGTTTTTTGTTTTGTTTTTTTTTAAGATGTGGGTTCTGGGAACAAAACTTGGTTCCTCTGCAAAAGTAACACATAACATAGGCTCTGAACTACTGAACCATCTCTTTAGCACCTCTGGGAGGAGATCTTATTGGAGAATTATCTAGATCAGGGTGGTCTATACAGGCCTGTCCATGGAGGATGCCTTGATTGTTGATTGAGGTTGAAAGACCCTGCCCACTATGGGAGGCGTCATTCTCTACCCAGGGGGTCCTGAACTCTATAAGGCAGTAAAGAGAGATGACAGCCAGCTTCTCTCTTCACATTGACTGTGGATGTGATACTTTAAGTTCCTGCCTTGAGTTCCCTGAAATAATACAACATATCCTGCAATTATAAGTAGAATAAACCTCTTTCCTAAACTGATTGTCAGAATCTTTTATCACAACAACAGAAATGAAAGTAGGACCTTCCCAGGCCACAAGGTTAGTGGAGCTGGCATTCTGTGTGTCCAGCTGCGGGTGTTCCATGGGTCCAGCTGCTGGGCAGATATTTTTAGTGGCCTTGTCCCAACCTAGAAAGACTGGCTCACTGCCTTTTCCCACGCATCCATTTCCGCCCCTGCTCCTGTTACTTCTGTTAATGTCCCCGTCATTCTTTTGCCATCAGATGTTCTTGCTACGTATTCAGTCACTCACCAAGTAGGCTCTCTCATTAAAGCATCCCTGGCAGCTCAGTTTGACTTGCCGCTGTCCTGCAGAGGGGCTTCAGTATCTCTCTAAAGCATCTCCGTAGCCCTCCATCAACAAATGTATATTGAGCACTGGAAAAACCAGTGTCCTGCATGGCCATCCCCAGGATGCTGAGAGCCAGGATGGGGCTTATATCAAGGTTCACTGTCCAAAGGGGGCAGAAAAAAGCAAGTAAGTATAGAAGAGAATACTCAGGGCCGTGTGCCCGCTCTCCCTGGCCTCCACAGATCTTCTACTGCAATCCATGTTCTCTGTGTGCCAGGAAGATATCCTTAGATCTGTGACAATTCTGCCAGTCCCCTTCCTTAGTGGGAGGCCACAGCATGCCTGATCAGGTCTCCACAAAGTGCCCCAGCCGGCTTCCCTAAAGCCAATACCCCTTCCTCCCCTCATCTTCCACCACGGCCCACCCTCCCCCCACCACAGCCCACTCTCCCTCCATCACAGCCTACCCTCTCTCCACCAGATCCCACCCTGCCTCCACCATGGCCCACCCTCCAGAGCTCCAAGAATACCTTGTGTCTGTCCCTGCACCTTTCTTCTTAGAGCTCCCACAGCTGTTTTAACAAACTGTCTGTCCCCAGCAGATGTGACCCTTCCGTCCAGCAGGATTTCACCCTTTCATTCTCAACAGCAGAAAAGCCATGACGAGCAAACCCTCTCCTGCTAAAGACTAAGAGGGCAGCAAGCCCAGATGTCTCTTCACCAGCAACAAGAGCCCTGTGGAAGGGGACAGACGGATGGCCCAGAGCTTGGCCCCCATGAGCTTGTCAAAGAATATAAAAAGAGCAAAGCCATCCATCTTGGTAAAGGCCATCACCAACCAGGAGCTGGAGGGCAGACAGTGAGTGACACCAAGATCTGCACATGCTTGTGGAGTGAACACACAGAGTCTTGGGAAATGTCCTGTGTCCCTTGCTGCCCTGTCCAGTGTCCTCTTGGTTTCTGCCTCCTACACCACCACTGATGTTCTTCCCTCTGGGGTCCCCGACTCTATTTTCACATCTGCCAAGACAGTTGTTACCTCCTGCCTTGTAGACCTACCTCTTGCTCTCTTCCTCCCTCCTTCCCTTTTCCCTCCTCCTCTTCCTTCATTCCTTCTTTCCTTTCTCTTTCTTACTTACTTTCTTTCTTTCCTTCTTCTTTCTTTCTTATCTATAAACACTGAAGCACAGAAGAGGGAGATGACTATGGGTGGACTTGAATTTGGGATGCTTTCTTTCTGCTGTGGTGAGGTGGGGCAGTAAGGGGCAGGAACCATATCCCAGACCTGAAAGAGTCATACCATCCAGGATGACTCTCGGAATGGTTTAAATGCACGCAAATGCACATCCATACCCACACTTTCTTTAACACTGATTGAGGGTTTTGGCCCTAAAGTGGTTTGTTGCCTTCCATGGCGTTTCAAATGTAGGATGAAATTTCTAGTCAAATGGAAACTCAAACCACAGAAATTGAATCAACACTTAAAAACCTATGTGTTGTTACGGGCACATGTGGAAATGCCTAGCTCAGCATCTGACACATAGTAGGTGCACTGGAGCCTATGGAAATGCCAAGCTCAGCATCTGACACATAGTAGGTGCATTCAGTAAATGTCATTGTTACTCCACGCACACCTAAGACAGCGTCCAGCCAACAGTGTGAGAGATTCCCTCTGAGATGGAAAGAGCCGGATAGAAGTCTTTCCTTCGCCTCCCTCTGTGGGTGTGTCGATATTGCATGGATGGAGGGTACCGTGAAGACTACAGCTGTTCCACGTGGCTAGGTGGACAGGGCCGTGGGATGTGGAGCTGCCAGACAGCCATTCCTGAACTCAGCAGATACTGACTGTGCCACTACATTGTGCTAACATGCCACGGAGCTGAAGAATTGCTCGACTGCCCTCTGGGATGACATAAATTGCACACTCTGTTTCAAAGAGCAATAAGACCTTTTCTTGGTTAAAAAACAAAACAAAACAAAACAAAACAAAACAAAACAAAACAAAAAATCTTTCATGTCTGGTCATAATTCAGAGAGGCTAAAGTGTGTCCTTATCCTTTGGAGATGCCCACTGAGCTATCTATAGGTGAAATAACATGATGTCTAACGTGTGTGTCAACACGGTGACAGAGGGCAGGTGGACAGAGCTCTGACAAGAGCGGTCCCTGTTCACGGCAGCCATATCATGGTTTATTCACACACCAGCTTCTGGGGCCTTTGTGTATGTTAGAAAATTACGTTTTAGAAAGGTAAAATTTTATTTTACTTTTTTCAAGCACAGATTTTTTTGTTGTTGTTGTTGTTTTAGAACAAGACAGACCTGGATTTAAATTTCCTTTCTGAGGTCTGGGAGTGTGGTAAACTAGTCTCATGCTCATGGCCCTGGGTTCGACCCCCAGCACCACAGAAACAAGGACTGTAAAGCACATCCCTGGCATGCATGAGGACCTCAGCCTGACCAGTGTGCAAGAAAAGGCTTCCTGTGCTTGTAATCCCAAGGATGGCCAGACAGACGGACGGTGGGAACAGCAGGCCCCTGAAAGCTTGTTGCCAGCCTTGTCTACACTACCTGTGAAAATTCCAGGCCAATCTGCCAAGGTGGAAGTCACTAAGGAATGACCATGAGGCTGTACACACACACACACACACACACACACACACACACACACACACACATACACACACACACACACACACTCATGCACATACTCGAGTGCTTGCACACCCAGGGTGGGATATAGACAAAAGGAAGAGAGAAAGGAATACAATTCAAGCGCCTGTCTTCTTATCTGGGTGATCTTGTGTTAATAAGTCTTCTAAACCCAGTGTAGACGGTAATAAGCATAGTTTCTGGATTACAACTCTGGTGCAAGCATCCAGAGCTCCAGCACAGGCCTGGCACACAGCACTCAATCAGTAACGCTAGCATCACTTTGTGTGAGCCTAAACACACTGGTGATTCTGACCTCAGGGTAATCCGCTATTACCCAGCAAATGGCTACCCTGTGCTTTGGCTGGGTATGTAGCCTGCCATGCCTGCAGTAGCTGAGACAGTGCAGTGGACCAGCTGGTAAGCTTTGGGCACCCAGGCTCTCAACAAAAACTTCTGGAAAACATCCTTTTATGTTTTTTTTTTTTTAAATTGTTTTGTTGCTGGGCAGTGGTGCCGCACACCTTTAATCCCAGCACTTGGGAGGCAGAGACAGGCAGATTTCTGAGTTTGTGGCCAGCCTGGTCTACAGAGTGAGTTCCAGGATAGCCAGGGCTATACAGAGAAACCCTGACTCGAAAAACAACAAACAAACAAACAAACAAACAAAAAATTGTTTTGTTTGTGGGTTTGCTTGTTTGTTGAGTTGGTTTTTTGTTTTGGGTTTTGGTTTTTAAGATAGGGTTTCTCCGTGTAGCCCTGGCTGCCCTAGAACTCGCTCTGTAGACCAGGCTGGCCTCAAACTCATACAGATCTGTAAGGGGTGCTATTTAGAAAACAGTGCCCAGTCCAGCTTGTTCCTGGGCAGCTACCATGTCCCCGCTGCTCCTCAGCTCTGACTAGGGCTCTGGCATCCACGAGACGCCAGCGTTGGGGATGGCTCTGCCAATCTACCACACTGCATCCACAAAGCTCAGCTGAACCCCAGACAATATTTGCCATCCTCACAAATACCCAGTAGCAATGAGACTCGTTTTTTAAAAGATTTACTTATTTATTTTATGTATATAAGTACACCATTGCTCTCTTCCGACACAGCAGAAGAGGGCATCAGATCCCATTACAGATGGTTGTGAGCCACCATGTGGTTGCTGGGAGTTGAACTCAGGACCTCTGGAAGATCAGCTGGTGCTCTTAACCGTTGAGCCATCTCTCCAGCCCAGAAATGAGACTCTTAAAGCTTAATGATTATCTAAAGGATTTATATATTTAGAAATGCTCAATCAACAAGATGCCCACACAGTTAAAGTTGTTACCCAATATCTAACCTTTCGATAGAGGTTGCTACACATGGCAGCTTTCAACCCATCCCATCTGTGTTTCTCCATGGCTAATAGCCTCCTTCTTCCCTCCCCTTCCTCTATTTCTCTCCTCCCCTTCCTCTTTTTCTCCCCTCCTCTTCCTCTTCTACTGCCTAATCACTGAGCTCTACTTCGAATACAATGTAGCAGAATAAGTATCCTGCGACACAGTTCTTCTGCCTCTGCCTCCGGAGCGCTGGGACTAAGGGCGTGAACCACCACCTCCGTTCCATCTCCTTTTGTTTTTATTTGCTTGCTTGGTTTGGCTTTTTTGAGAAAGGTAGCCCAGGTTGGCCTCTAACTCACCATGCTGCTGATGAAGCTGACCTTGAACGTCTGACCATTTTGCCAACAGTTCTAAATCCCTAAAATTACAGTCAAGAGCCACCATGGTAACTCTTTCATTGTCTCTGATGGGGAATGTGGAGGAGAGGGGGGAAGGAGGGAGAGGCGATCGCAGGATCGATGCTGGCACTTGTAGGCTGGAGCTGTTCTTGGGTCTGCAGCTTGAATGTTGAGGTGAGGGGCTGCAGAGGTGGAGGGGTCAGCCTGGAATACAGAACACTGAAGTGAAATCTCTAGCAGGGCCCGACAGTAGGCACCTTTTGTTTTTTGTCAGGACATTTTCCCATGAGCAGGCAGTCGGTATTTCGGAGGCTGTCTTGGGACCCTGGGTTCTGTCTACCTGGGCGTATTTTCAGGATCCAGCTGACAAGGCAGCCCTACCATTTTGCAAAGGAGAAAGCAAGCTCACAGCATCTCAGATTCTCCTCCTTTCTAGGCCTTCTCCCACACCCACCTCAGCAGGTCCCTCCTCCCTAACGTAGCTGAGGGGATTGTCAAAACAGGCCCAGAAAATCTTACCTTTTTTGGTGTGTGTGTGTGTATGTGTGTGTGTGTTTTCCTAAAGACTCAGCATTCAGCCCCTGCCAGAGGGGCTCAGCATGCAGGTAATTATCCTTTTAGCAGTGGGAGGCCTTTCCATGAATGGAAGTTCAGGCATTTGCTACAGCTATGGCCCAAAGCCACACCAAGCAAGCAAAAGTTCCCTAAACAGGTTTGCAGGACATGATGAGGGTGGCATGAATGTGGATTAGGGTCCTACCCAGGAAGTGCTGTGGAGTCTGCAGAACCCACCTGGGAGTCTCTTCCTAGAAGCCAGTGTGAGCCAGCCCATCCTTCACCTTGCTCAAGTGGGCCACATCCTCCTGAGCTCCTGAACACATATTAAGGTGAACAGACTTCCTTATTTGATGGAGGAAAAGAAAATCTAATAAACAGTTGTATGACATTGGGAAATACTGTCTCATGAAGTAGTGAGCCTCCCATTTCCAGAGGTATGTAAGCAATGCACTGCCCTCCAGAGATACCGCAGAGACAAGACTTGGCATGGTGAAGGTTTGTCATCTGTGCCTTTCACCTGTACCTTAATGAGATCTCAGGGGTAAAAGCATGAACTGGAAGTTGGCATAGGTCCAGGGTTCAAGTCCTGGCTTCACAGGTAGCTAGCTAGCTAGATGTCCTTAGCCAAGACACAGAATGTCTTTTTAAAAATCATCATGTTTATTTTACTAATCTATTCTTATTGTGTATGTATAAATATACATACATTCTTTCGTGTGTGCACATGTGGAGGTCAAAGGACAGCTCTATAGGACGAGTTCTCTCCTCCCACCATGTAAGTCCCGGGGACCAAACTCAGGTCGGCAGGCTTGGCAGCAAGCGCCTTTACCCCAGTGCCCTATTGTATTAAATTATTTTTGAATTATTTTCACACTGGTGTCCAGTCTGGCCTGGAACTCAGGGAGGTCTTCCTGTCTCAACTGCCTATGCGCTTGGGTTATGGGCACACATCATGACACCTGCAATGTCCATTGATGGTTTTGTTTGATAAAGGATCACAGTGAATTCAATATGTAGCTGAGGCTGGTCTTGAACTCCTCATCCTCCTGCCTTTACCTCCTTAATGTGCTGGGATGACAACATGCGCCTCTCTCTCTCTCTCTCTCTCTCTCTCTCTCTCTTTCTCCTTAAATAAGCTCTCTCTCCCCCTCTCTCTGTCACACACACACACACACACACACACACACACACACACACACACACGGTATGCTACATGTATGTAGGTGTCCACAGGCCCAAGGTGGTTGCTGTGAACTGAACTGAACGCCGGCCCTCTGGAAGATCACAAAGTGTTTGGGTATTTTGTTTGTTTGTTTGTTGTTGTTGTTGTTTTTTTTTTTTTTTTTTTTTTTTCTCGAGACGGGGTTTCTCTGTGTAGCCCTGGCTGTCCTGGAACTCACTCTGTAGACCAGGCTGTCCTGGAACTCAGAAATCTACCTGCCTCTGCCTCCCAAGTGCTGGAATCAAAGGCATGCGCCACCACTGCCCGGCCACAAAGTGTTCTTAACTGCTGAATCATTTCTCCAACCCTTGACAATGTTTTCTTTCTTTCTTTTCTTTTCTTCTGTTTATTTTTTAATTGTATAGTATATTCAAGGTCTCAGTTTGACTCCCAGCACTACCGATTTTAAAAAGTGGGAATGCGGGGGGGGGGGGGGGGGGGGGGGGGGTGGCGCACGCCTTTGATTCCAGCACTTGGGAGGCAGAGGCAGGCGGATTTCTGAGTTCGAGGCCAGCCTGGTCTACAGAGTGAGTTCCAGGACAGCCAGGACTACACAGAGAAACCCTGTCTCGAAAAACCAAAAAAAAAAAAAAAAAAAAAAAAAAAAAGTGAGAATGCCGGGCAAGCAGGATGGCTCAGTGGGTAAAAGTGCCTGCTGAAAATCCTGACTGACGGCTTGAGTTCAATCCCTGTGACCCACATGAGGAGGGAAGGAGCAGACTCCTGCAAGTTGTCCTTTGCCACAGTACTGTGGCTCATGTGCCCCAATATATGTACTCACAAGGTATACAAAATAAATAAGATTAAAAAAAAAAAAAAAAAAACCCAAGCAGGAAGCCAATCCCTACCCTGCCGACTTCCAAAGAAGCCTGTGATGATCAATGGACACGGCGATGAGGAGCTGCTTTGAAAACAGCATCAACAGAAAGTATGATTGTGTTTGTGCTGAATTCTGCGACTTGTCTGGGCTCAAGCTGGAGAGGGCCAGCAACCAGGCTTCCTGCGGCCACACTTCGGGGCCACGCCCTTCCCTCGATGCCACACCCCTCAGGCAGCTGCACCTGGGCACGCCCACTCACCCTGTCTTCAAGACTTGAGTGTGTGGAGGCTTTTTTTTTTTTTTTTTTTTTGAGAGAGCTATAAGTTCTACAGAGGAATCCTTTGATTAAGCGTAGGGGGCGATGGCAGAAGTGGGGTGCTGCCTTTGCCAGACGGATGAGCTCCCAAAAGAGTGTGGGAGAACACCTGCATTTAGGTTCTTATAATTGCCACTTGTCAAATCCAAACAGCTGGGCAAAATGAAGACAGAAGACAGACATGACTGTGGGACAGGTCTTCCTTTTAGTTATTAGAGGCAAGTGAGAAGGGGAAGAACTTCGTGGGGCCTTCGGAGATCTACTTTTTTTGAGGCCTGTTTCATAGGGCCTGCGCAGTAGCCTTTGGGTGCCTGATCTTAGTGGCAGGACAAGAATCCCCTCCGTTCCCCCTCCTCGATTTCACAGCAGGCGATTTTCCCCAGAAACTGGAACCTGGATGGAAAGGAGGGTCTGGGAAGGGGTTTGTCCACTGGGGCGCTCTCTGTCTTTCTTGGTTTTGTGCCCCCTTCTCTCCGAAGCACACTGCCTATGAGTCATGTATTTGCATGCTGAGGACCAGAGATTAAATTTTCTGTCCAAAACCTAGAAAACTGGCAGGGACTGTCCCAAGTCTGGTTTCTGCATTCACCTAAGGATAAGAGGAGCCTGCAGCCAGGCCCCACGCCTTACCCTGCCCTCTCTCAGCCTGAGCCCCTCCAAACACAAGGGGCAAGAAAGCATCACCTGAGATCACTGTGTCTCCTTCTGTGACCTTGAAAGAGCCTGAAGGCTTTCCAGTCTGTTTCTTCTCATTATAAAATCCATGGGGGCGGGTGGGTGGGGGCAGGACTGATCTGACAAGGGGAAGAGATGTTGGGCCTACACTCATTTACCATATCCAGTGATGCACCTGTCACAAGCCGAGTGTCATTTAGCTTCTGCGTTGGGCTAATGTTTGTCTTATTTACTGATGCTTAGGCTCTAACCCAGAGCCTCGAATGCTAGGGCAGCCTCTACCACTGAGGTGCACCCCAGACTAACCTATCTCTAGGAGGAATTTGTAATGGTTAATGTAATTGAAAGAGAAAAACCAGTTCAATGCTTTATGTAGCTTATTAACATGACATCCTGGGTACCCAGCCTGCTTTCTTCCTTTCCACAAAGTGTGTGTGTGTGTGTGTGTGTGTGTGTGAGAGAGAGAGAGAGAGAGAGAGAGAGAGAGAGAGAGAGAGAGAGAGGAAGAGGGAGAGAGAGAGGCAGTGATAAAAACAGAGAAACAGAGTTAGAGGCTATCTCTGGAGATATCCTCCAGATACAGATACAGAGATAGAGATATTTTTCAGATATAGAAGTTCATTATTGTCCCTGTGTTAGCCCAGGTTAGCCTCAAATTCACGATCCTCGTGCTTCAGCCTTCCAAGTTGTATTTTGAGGATATATATATAGAAAGGTAAGAACCTGTGGTGAGTAGCCATCCAATGCCTCTTTCCTCAGAACAGTGAGAGCTACCCCTGGTGGGAGGGAGGTGTCTTTCCTCACCCTGGATTAGCAGGTGGTGTCTGAAAGATGTAAGCAGCCAGCTGAGCAGAACCCCTCCCTCTGGGAGACATAACAGAAAGCACCAGAAAAATCCTTTCTCTACCCTGGGCCAATGGATGAGTGTGCTAAGTTTTTTTTTTTTTTTTTTTTTTTTTTTTTCAATAAAAATCGTCAGGGGGTGTTTGATGGGGTGCATGGGTTCCAGACACTGAGCGAGTATTTGACCCTCCCAGAAACCTGGGGTGACAGATGCTGCCATTCCACCATCTTCACTAAACTGATATTAAAAGTAAGATGGAGAAACAGAGTCACTGGGGATGGAGTCAGGCCCTGTAGCTTCGGAGGCCGCGTGCTTGCTCTCCCATCATCCCGCTCTGATGCCACAGTCAGGGCTTTCCCACATGCTCTGTGGTCCCAGGCAAGTCTCTTCATCAGGCCTCTGTCTCCCTTGTGTAAAGCCACAGGGTTGGGGAACTGAATAAGAGAGCCCTTCTGTAGGCTGGAAAGCAGTAGGTTCCAGTCTGTAAGCTCTGTGTCCCAGTGATGAGAGAAGACTATTCCTGAAAGGCCAGAGCCTAGCCACATGGGGTCACCCAATGGTGAGAGGGTCAGAGGTCACCCAACAGTGGGACCTCAAGACTCTTGAAGCTGAGGCAGAATCAACTTCCTGTCTAGGAAGTTGAGCTTCTGGGGAAGAAGGGTCCATGAAGCCCTTGGCAGACAGAGGGTTGGCAGTGCTGAGGAAGGAGAGAAGACTCCCATTCTCCCATTCCCGTCTCTTCAGTCTCCAGAGTTAACAGTCTATTCACTTGTGTTGTAGAATCTCAGGTGCGGTCTGAGGTGAGCAATGAGGCCTTCCTTACCTAAGGTCGTAAGTATTCAGACCCTAGACTGTTGCTTTAACACTAAATATCTCTATTTAAAGGGAACATTAACCCCATCAGCACCTTTACAGCAAATGCTAGGATTCTAGCTTCTCAGTTGGTGAGAAGCTTCAGGCTGCCAGGGTGAGGTGTCATTCTTTTTCCTCATGTGGTGGTTTGAACAGGAATGATCCCCATAGACTCACGTGTGTGAATGCTTGGCTCATGGGGAGTGGCACTATTCCGAGGTGTGGCCTTGTTGGAGGAAGTGTGTCACTGTGGGGGTGGGCTTTGGGGTCTCCTATGCCCAAGCTACACCCAGTGTGGCATACAGTTCCTTCAAGATGTAGGACTCTCAGCTCCTTCTCCAGCACCATGTCTGCCTGCACGCCAACATGTCCCACCATGATAATGGATTAAGCCTCTGAATCTGTAAGCCAGCCCCAATTAAATATTTTCCTTTATAAGACTTGCCATGGTCACATTGTCTCTCCACAGCAATAAAACCCTAACTAAGACACCTCAGGTCCCCAGTAATTTCTGTGTCTTTCTGTCATGCCTCAGACTGGGGGCTGTTGGCTCTGGGCTCCACTATTGCCCAGAGCTGTTCATTTTGGTTGTTCTGGGCCGGAGGAAGCTGAATGTAACTAGGATTTTCAGTCATGGCTCTGGGGAGTAGACAAGGAACAGAGAAGAGTCAGCAGCTGTGCAGCCCTGGGGAAGAGACAGATCCTGGAGGAAGCCTTTGACCTTGAGGAGGGGCTTCCTTATATTTCTTGAGAGAATGGAGTGAAGCTAGGGTAGACTGATAGCAGAGTATCTCTGTGAGTGAATTCAGTATCTCTGTGAGTGAATTCAAGATGGCAACTAGGGCTGGAGATATAGCTTGCTGGTAAAACATTGACCTCTTCCCCAGGAACTCAGAAAAATAAAAATAAAAATAGAATCTAGGGGCTGGTGAGATGGCTCAGCAGTTAAGAGCACTGGCTGTTCTTCCAGAGGTCCTGAGTTCAATTCCCAGCAAGCACATGGTGCCTCACAACCATCTATAGGGAAATCTGATGCCTTCTTCAGGCAGGTGGATGTCTATGCAGCAGAGCACTCATACATTAAATAAATAATTTTAAAAAATAGACTCTAACTAGACAGTAGTGTCCCAGGCCTTTAATCCCAGCACTTGGGAGGCAGAAGCAGGCAGATGTCTGAGTTCGAGGCCAGCCTGGTCTACAGAGTGAGTCCCAGGACAACTAAAGCCACACAGAGAAACCAACTCAAAAAAAACTGTCAAAAAAAAAAAAAAACAAAACAAAAACCCCACCGGGCAGTGGTGGTGCACACCTTTAAATCCCAGCACTTGGGAGGCAGAGGCAGGCAGATCTCTGAGTTTGAGGACAGCCTGGTCTACAGAGTGAGTTCCAGGACAGCCTGGGCTATACAGAGAAACCCTGTCTTGAAAAACAAAAACAAAAACAAACAAACAAACAAAACAACTAACCAACCCACCAAGCAAAAGAAAATAGGCAAATAAATAAATAAATACATAAATAAATAAAATAAACAAAAGAAAATAGAATCTAATTGGAGCAGACCATACAGCAGGCCATTGAATGAACCAGAACTGTTGTTTTGAGGGGTTTCTGGCGTTTCTCAGCTTAGCTGGGCAGGATGACTCTCACCCATGGTGAACACTCCATTGAATCACCAAGTGGTTACAAAGGACAGATTGAAGGAGGAGGTGAAGGGTCAAACCTGAGGCTCTGGGAATAGCTGATGATTTAAATAAATTAAAAAAAAAACCCTACATTTATCCACTTAGTGTGTGCACTTGCTGCAGTCAGTGTGTGGAGGTTATCTGTGAGAAGCAGCCTTCTCCTTCCAGCAAATGGGTCCAGGAATTACACTCAAGTCGTCAGGCTTCTGCCCACAGAGCCATCTCACAGCTCCAGGCCTGCAGTCAGACACACATTTCCAGGGCTTTTAGTTGGGTGGAAAAACAATAGAAAATGTCGAGCTATCCTTTGGGACCTGATATAAAAATGTTCTGTAAATATCAGGAAAAAAAATATCCCCCACCTTCCAGAGAATTCCTCTTTGATTTTAGTAGCTCAAGTACAGACTCTCCTTCCAGAAGCTGAGTAGTGGGTTAAGAGCATTGGCTGCTGTAGCAGAGGGCCTGGGTTCTGTGCCCAGCACCTGTGTGGCAGCTCACGGTTGTCTGTAACTCTTCTGGCCTTTGCAGGCAGCAGGCATGCACCTGGCACACAGACATGCAGGTGTGATACTCATTCTCATAAAAAATAAATCAGCATCACTGTCATTGTCATCATCGTCGTCGTCATGGTCGTCAGCAGCAGCTGCAATCATGGCTTGCTCCTCCAGGGTCTTTCTTCCTGGGGTCCAGTTGCTAAAGCAGATGGAGATGCCAGAGGCAGCAGCATCAAGAACATCTGTGTAATCATCGGGTTGTGTAAATGAATCAAAGATGTACAAACAGCTTCAGGAACCAAGAGTGACCATTGGAAGTCATGGCTGTGCGTCTAACTGGGGGTCTCCATGTGTCAGAATCTACAGCCTTTGTCTATGTTACTCCCTGACTATGAGGTTCTCTGTTACACTGTGGCCACGTGGTTTTTCCGCTGTTCTATGGTACACAGAGAATCGTCTTCAGTTATTTTGGAGATTTTGAAGACTTGGGTCTGGGTCTTGTCTTACTGTGTGACGTTGGATGAGTTACTTGCTCTGTCGTACACTAGGATGTGTCATTTGGTTCATGGCACTCGTGACGAATAGATAAGGCTCTATTGGAGTCTCAGTTTCTTCGTCTGGGAAATGGGGAAAACAACATTTCCCCCAACAGGCTGTGATCCTGTAAGTAGAATTGCTTCCCACAAATCCCCAAGGCTGCACAAATGCACATCTGACTCAGTGTGCCTGGAGTGGGTGGGACTGGGTCCTGTATACTGTCTCAAACTATGCTCACACCGTCTGGACATAGGTGGACCTGACTATAGCCCTCAAGTTAACATTATTTCTTCAGCCAATGGGGTGGGAGAGTACCAAAGGTCAAAGAGCCTTCTGGGAAGCAGGACTTTCAGGACTAGAGCCAGGAGAATCTTGAACCAACTAAAACAATGTGGTAGTCCTGTCAGGATGATGGAAGAGAAAAGTTTGCTTTGGTCCAAACTGCTGTGTGATCTGTGATGGCGATTGTTAAGGCCTCTCCTTGAGCCAACTATATCACCCCATCCCATTTTATAGAGGTGGAAACAGGCCCAGAGACGCTCAGTAACTTGTCTGATGTCACACAGCTAGCTACTCAGGGACACTGCTGAGGCTCCAGCTCCCACCTTCCGTCTCCAACAGCCTCCACTGCCTTTTCCCAGCATGCTCCTCTTTAGGGATTGCAGCATGTTTATTTATAAATTGGCTTATTTGGAACCCGAAATTTAGCATCCGTGGTTTTGGCTAAGGAGGTCAATTTTTTTCCTTTTTGTTTGGTTTGCTAACCCACATTTTGTGAGTGGGGGGAAAAACCCACAAAGAAATAAAAACACAAGGCTGCAAAGTTGTTTGAATGTGAAGCATCCAGAAATGTGACAGTATCAACTCACTCAGATTTATTTTGTGTCTCTCCGTAGTAGATTAAAAGTGCATAAGGTTGGCTTCTGGGGATTTGCAAACCCAACAAAAGTTCATCACCGGGTTGAGCCTGGCAGGAGAGTGGGAAAGGACACTTGCTGGGCCAGCGGCTGAAGGCTGCTTCTCCACAGCTAGGGACAGGCCTGAGTGAAGATCTCAGAGAACAGCAAGTCTCAGACCAAAGGGTGTGGCTCCATATCCACTGCATCTCGCTTTCTACAAAGCCAAGGCTGTAAAACACGGTTTTATTTTCTTCTTCTTTTTTTTTTTCTTTAGTTTTTCAAGACAGGGTTTCACTGTGTAGCCCTGGCTGTCCTGGAGCTCGCTCTGTAGACCAGGCTGTCCCGGAGCTCGCTCTGTAGACGACTAGCCTGAGCTTATTTTTATTAGTAACACCAGGATTTCACATGAGAAGCAGGAAGCCGTTCCAGGGCATCCAGGGTCCCCTCAGAACTTAGCTCCTCCTAGCTGTACTGAAATTCCAGAAACTCCTTGGAGAAAGACAGACTGTTTTAACTGATGACATTGATTCTACTCCATGCCAGTCTGAGTCTGTTCCCAGGACCGGGCAGACTCTGAGTTCTGCTCACCACCAGCCTGGGTCTGCTCAAGTGTTGAACACTCTGCTTCTGGAAGTGTCTCTCTAGCAGCTTTTGCCACTGTCCCAACAAATTCAGCGAGCTGTTGAGCGTAGCTCTACCCTCATCCAGCATGTTGCTATTGTTGTCATTCTTTTATATTTATTTATTTTTTGAGATAGGGATTTATGTAGCCCAGACTGGCCTCAAACTTGATATGAAGCCAAGGATGACCTCATACTCCTGACTCTCCTGCCATTCCCCTATAAGTGTTTTTTCAATGATTTTAGCAGTAAAGTGTGTTGTGTGTGTATGTGTGTGTGAGAGAGAGTCACATGATGCAGTGAGCCTGATAAGATGTACCAATTTTAAAAACTGTTTCCATAGGCTCACCAAGAACTTTTTACAAAGGACATCTTTGACCTCAGGCTCCAGCCTAACAAGTGGCATTCACAGACCCAGGGTCCACTAGGCTAGGTAGCAGGTCATGGCTGGAGAGTGATTTCCAGGCAAGCTTGGAAAACCTATCTATGGTATTGCGTGGGGGTGGGAATCTCCTGGGTGTTGGGGTTCACAGTAGGCTCATATAACTTGTGCTCTAGAATTAGAAATCCCAAGAGACAAGTTTGCAAATCTATGAGTGGCTGAATGGGGTCAGCAGAGGGGCCCCCATGTACCCAGCCTTTACACTCTGGGCATATTCCCATTTTCTTTGGTTATTCCTCTTTTAAAATTGTAGGGTGTGTGTGTGTGTGTGTGTGTGTGTGTGTGTGTGCGTGTGTGTATTCTATGGTATATGTGTGTATATAAAGAACAGCCTTGTTGGTCCTAGGGATCCAACTCAGGTCTTCAGGTTTGACCACAAGCACCTTTACCCACTGAGCCATCTTGCTGTTTCTTCAGTTGTCTCTTAAGGATACAAAATACAACCTTCCTCAGACCTGCTGAGCACTTCAAACATCAGGATACTCACAGACACTAAGGAGAAAAGGCACTGGCAGCCATCTTGGATGTACCATGGGGTGGAAAGTCTAGCTGACTTAATACGACATAATACGAGAGGCACTACCTTGCCTTGCTGGACAGCAGCAGAAACCTAATTATAAAACCATCTCAGGGGCTGGTGAGATGGCTCAGTGGTTAAGAGCACTGACTGCTCTTCCGGAGGTCATGAGTTCAAATCCCAGCAACCACATGGTGGCTCACAACCATCTGTAATGGGATCTGATGCCCTCTTATGGGGTGTCTGAAGACAGCAACAGTGTACTTACATATAATAAATAAATAGTTAAAAATAAATAAATAAAACCATCTCAGACCCAGAGGTCTTTGGTGCTGTGCTGGTTGGTCACTGTCAAAGACAGCCACAGGCTGGATGCCAAAGTCACAGACTAGGCTGTCTTCTGAAGTCTGCAAAGTGCTCTACCCTGTCTACTGTAATTTTCTCAAGTTCCTCCCACAGCTCCCATCCCCATACCTCATCCTCACAGTCTCCGTCCCCACAGCCCTTGTCCCCACAGCCCCCGTCCCCATAGCCACCCCCTGTCCCTACAGCCCCCATCTCCACAGTCCCCATCTCCACAACCCCATGTCCCCACACCCCCATCCCCATAGGCCCCGACCCCGCAGCCCCCATCCCCACAACCCCCTGTCCCCACACTCCCATCCCCAGAGTCCCTATCCCCAAGCCCCCGTCCCCATACCCCATTCCCATAGGCCCTGTCCCTGCAGCCTTTTCTCCTTTGGCTTAGGAAGCAGAGCAGACACCAGCATAGTTCCAAGTTGTACATGTCATCAGTGTCCTTTCATGAGTCAACCATGGAGAGGCTGGAATTTTCTGCACCGTAGGTGCCCAGGTATCTGCACACAACCTTCCCTTCTCCCATCGATCCCCCCGGAGCTCAAACTTCTTTCCAGGTGCTTCCTTACATGCGTAATAGGCGTGAGAGAGAGCGGAGGCTACACCATATTTATTTGCTGATGATGCTTCTTTGGGATAAGGGTGAGCTCTAGATTTTCATTGTCCTTTAGAAGTGGTCCTGGCCCACACAGGGACAGAAGTCCCTTAAAACCAGGCTGAGTGTGGGAACATCAACTCCCAGTTCCCAAAGCTCTTTGCAGAGCTAGAGAGATGGAGGCCGCTTTCCAGGTCAAGGTCTCTCCCTCTCAAACCAGATTTCTCTGCCCTACCTTTACCGCTGCAGCTATGCTTCAGCGGGATTCACCTGGAGCCCCTTGCAAGGGTGTCTCAAAGACCCCTCTGTCCCCTATTTGTTTTGTTTCTTCAAGACAGGCTCTTTCTGTGTGTAACTCTCTATAGACCAGTCTGGCGTTGATCTCAGAGATCTGCCAGCCTCTGCATCCTGAGTGCTGGGATTAAAGGTGTGCACCACCATGCCCCGCCCACTTACTGTTTTTAATGTTTACAAGAACCCCACTCTGGTCAGCTAAGTTAAAATAGGAGCCAGGTAAATTGTCCCTCTCTTTGAAGGAAACTACTGGTCAACAAGTAAAGCAGGCAGCAGACACATGACACAGTGAGGGCCCCACTCATTGCTGGCAGCCATGCAAGACCTGCTTGCAAGGGGGAGTCTGAGGGAGGAGGGCAGGGTTCAGATCGAGCTTCAGGCTATGGTGTTCTGATGCTGGCCTCAGCCTCTGCAGAAACAATGAAGGACCAAGGCCAGGGATAAGAGCTCTCAGATAGAGGGCACCCCTTCTTCACACTTCCAGAGCCACAGTCTGGAGCCAGGTGGACTGTCTCCATAGCTAGGAAGACCGGCACTTGAGTCTAGAATGCAATGAGCCAGTGTGGGCTTCAGTGAGCAGAAGTAGCACAGGAGGCTGTCTCCAGTGGGCAGCAGCTCCGCCATAGCCACAGACCACTGAGAGACCCAAAATAACGAAGCTTCCTCCCATCGAAACAGGGAACTCTGAGGTTAGTGTTCCTTTAAGAAACCTTCGCGGTTGTGTTACTGAGCCCCTTTTATCTGGGGTGTGCGGACTGAACTGTAGTTTTGGCACCATAGGCTGTTATCTTGTTTTCCTGGCCCAGAGCCAGCTCAGAGGAGGCCAGGAAAAATCATTTCTCTTTGCTGTGACTTGACTCTCGTGCCATCCCCAGGTCTTTGGCCTGATGCTCTCAGCATTGCTCGGCCTCCACGAAACTCTCCTTCTCGTGACCGGAGGGCTCGACCTCTGTGTAGGTGGAATGGTTGGGGTGGTTGTGGAATTTCATGGCTGGCCAGCGGTGAGGTCTCCGCTGCAGAAACATAGAGGCAGAGTCAGTGAATACCACCTCCCTGGACCCCATCTCTGAGAGATTGTGCGGAACCACCTCTCAAAAGGGTTCTGGAGGAATGGGGGCTCACTGTGGAAAGACAGCTGCTGGTGGGGGCCACTTTCTCTGCAAGATTCCCCACAGTAAACCCTCAGCCACTAGAAGCTCTATATAGCCCTGGCTAGCCCAGAAATCTCTGTATAGCCCAGGCTGGCCTTGAACTTGCAGCAATCCCCTGACTCACGGCTCCCAAGTGTTGGGATTCTAGGCGTGTACCACTGTGCGTGGTATTTTTAGAAGCAGGGTTGGAAGGAGCACACTGTGTGGTTTGTAGAACTGAGCTAGAAGCTTCAACAGCAGACTGGAGATGTGAAGCTGTAGGAAATGATGAAGCTGGCCACAGGGGCCTACCCTGGAAGTGCCAAGATAGCACAGGTTCTGCATCAGAATTGACAGGGGACCTACTAAAATGCAGATGCCTTGTCCTGCCTTGACTCCACCCAGCGAAGTCCTTGTGGCCTGGGCACCAGTAGTCCTAGGTGATACCCAGGTAGGCTAAGAATTCAGAACAACTGGAAAGACCCTGCTTCATTTTTTTTAAACCAAGGAAGGGAACCACCTAGGCCTCTGGGGCTTGAGGTCAGTGGGCTTGCAACCCAGGTAGAGACAGATGTCCCTGTGGAACCTTCTCAAATGATTTGGGGGGGTGGGGACAGTGTTCTGCGACATGGTTTCTCTATGTAGCCTTGGTGGACCTGGAACTCACTGGACTGGAACTCTACAAGACCAGGCTGGCCTTGAACTCACAGAGATTTTCCTGCTTCTGTCTCCCCAGTCATGGGATTAAAGGCATGTACCTCTCCCCCCCCCCCCCCCAGCAAATGATCCTTCCCAATAAGGGTTCTAGAGAAGTTCACAGTGATGTGCTACCTGACTGCTGTTGAGGAATTCACTAAGGGCACCATCTGCTTGTTACCTACTAAAGGGCAGGGCCAGTGTCTCCTTCATCTTTATGTCCTCAGAAACCATGGAAATGCCTTCACCAGTGGGATAAGAGCCAGATATTATCTGTGACAATACAGCCCTGCAGACAAGGGCTGAGCCTCACTTCCCATGACACACTCCTGTTCACACTAAGTTCTGGAACATTCAGAACTGCTGCATGCATCCTCAGCTCAAGCTCCCCGAGAGCACAGCCCTCATCAACACCTGGGTTGTCAACTGTCACCTAAGAAGCCCACAGAAGCAGTGAAACATGGCGGCTCTGAATGAGACCAACACTCAGAATTTGGGGACAAGAAACCTCAAGTCATTATGGGGAAAGCTACCCGCTACTAACAGGGCCCTATGCATTTTTTATTAGCTTCCTCTGAGGGCTTTCCTAACCCCAAGAAAACAGACAGATCAGTTTCCAGGGAGGGAATGCCTAGGTGCTGAGTCCTGAGGATGATGAACCCTGGTACCGGTCACTGAAGAGATGATGGAGTGGAGGACATTTTCTCAGGGAGGTGAGGGACAGGATTGGGTGAGGCAGGTTCTGAATGTCCAGGGAAGCTGGCGTGAAGCAGATGCAGGCAAATCTCACACTGACCTCGATGAAGAAGAGTGCGGCATTGGAATTAGGGTGGCCACTGATGTAAATCCCAGCCAGGATGATAGCTGCTACCAGGAGTACAGCAAGCACGATGCCCACGATGGTGCCCAGGTGCACAGGAGGACCCTTGGTCTTTGGGGATGAGTTGTCTGGAAGGTCTGTGGAGATAGCAGGACAGAGAAAGGCTTCAGGGACCAAAATAAGCTGGGCTTTAGGGACTTGGGTTCTGACAAGATCCCGGTGATGAATGCCCACACTTCCAAACCCACAGAAAGGTGTAGCAGCAGGAATGAGGAATGATTATAACAGCATTAATGTTCTGGAACCTTTAAGGTGTTTTCCAGAATCATTTAGAAGTTGCTCTCAAGAAGTTATAGGAAGCTTTTTCCAATACCTGTGCCACGTAGGTGCTTTAAGGAATTCACACAGGGCATGTGATACTTAATAGTATAGAATCTGGGGGGCTAATGAGATGGCTCAGTGGGTAAAGGTGCTTGCTGCCAAGCCTTATGGAGTTCGATCCCTGGGAACTACATGGTGGAAAGGAGAGAACTGACTCCTATAAGTTGTCCCCTGACCACCACAGGGAGGACAGGAGAGGTTCACTGACCCTACACACACATACACAAAAATAATAAAAAAAAAATCGGGATTTTAGCTGAGTGTGGTTTCAAGGGACTGTAATCTCAGCATATGGGGGAAGGCAGGAGGATCAAGAGTTCAAGGCCATTCTAACCTACATGGTGAGTTTGAATCTAGCCTGGGCTACATGAGACCTTGTCTCAAAAAATCTGATGGTGGAGGCAGGTATACATACTTTTAATCCCAGCACTTGGGAGGCAGAGGCAAGTGGATCTCTGTGAGTTCAAGGCTATCATGGTCTACATAGTTCTAGAACAACCAGTACTGTACAATAAGAACTCTATCTATAATAATAATAATAATAATAATAATAATAATAATAACAACAACAACAACAATAATTAATAAAGAGGGTGGGGAATCTAGACTGGCTTCTTGGGTTCAAATCTATTCTCTGCCACTTCCTAGCTGTGCGGCTTTGGGCAAATTAGACTCTGTGAGTCTCTGCTATCACCTTGTAGGACAAGGACAATAACTATCTAGCTGGGCCGGGCAGTGGTAGCACACGCCTATAATCCCAGCACTTGGGAGGCAGAGGCAGGCGAATTTCTGAGTTCGAGGCCAGCCTGGTCTACAGAGTGAGTTCCAGGACAGCCAGGGCTACACAGAGAAACCCTGTCTCGAACCCCCCCCCCAAAAAAAAACCCAAAAAACTATCTAGCTGGGGTTACCATGCAGTGGTTAAACCACAGAGCTCACGCCAAGCCCCGAGAACCACACCCAGCATCACAGAAGTCCTGAACTAGTATTAATTGCACAACCAGGAGGGCAGGAACACTCCCCAGGCCTTAACAACAGGGTCTGCTGTGAAGTAGACGATCCCATTTCAACTGAATTCAATGGGATGAACTAGATCCCCTGGAGGCACCCACAATCCTCTCTTAGAGAACATTCCCAGCTTCCGAAATACATCCCAAGGACAAGAGGCTCATCCAGACCCACCCTTTCTTCTATGGCTGGGGAAATGGAAACACAGAGATGGTACACCATTTGCCTAAGGACACACAGGGAGCGTCAGCTGCTAAGAAGTGAGGTTCCCTAACACTACCTGGGTGGGTGTTTGCTGCCTTTCTTACTTAATACGGAGGAATGAGCCAAAATGACAGATGTGGATGTCAGCAATGGAAACACCCAGTTCTTCTCACGGGGGTCTTGGGTGGAAAGGGAGGCAACAGAATGGAGATCTCAATAGGATAGCGAGAGCATCAGGACTGTTGCTATCCCCATTTGTCTCTGTTGGACACCGTGTACACAGAAGAAACCCAGGATAGAAACTATCCGGGCCTCTCCTGTGTATGCTAGTGCATCCAACCGACATGAAGCAGGACAGTGGAAAGGACTTATACCCCAGGCTAGTCTCTGCTGACTAGCTGGTTAGCCACCAGCCCCTAGCTTGTTGTGATCTGGTCTTTGAGGTTGTGACAGATGTGCATGTAGCACAAGTTGGAAGAGCCTGGCCTAGTCCCTCCCCACCACACAGTCTCTCAAGCTCCTTGTAGAGCAGAATGATGTCATCTCCACTGTGAGGTATGCCAGACTGAGCCCTTAAACAGGAGCCTTTCCTGCTGGACTCCCAACAGCTACTACCTCCAGCCTTGATCTGCAAAGGCCTTCCCTTGTCCGTCCTTACAGCAAGGACCAGGCTTTTGACAGGGGAGGAGGCCCTTCCTATGACCAGAGAACATCCTGCCTGAACGTGGTAGTAGCCCACCTTCTGTGGTACTCCACAGGCAGTCAGTGGACAACATCTGCATGCTCTCTGCCTGGGAGGGAGCCTGGATATTGCAGAGAAGCAAGGCTACAGCCACAAGCCCCGCTGCTGGTAGCACTGGCTCAGCTACTTCCTCAAGTTCCTTTCAGGTCAGGAGGCCCGGGAGGCTCTCGGCTGAGATGAGAAGTGTCTAGGGGAGACATGCTCCATCGACCTACGGCTCTGTGGCCTCAGACTCCAGCCCTCCCGTTCAGTCAGAGGCCTGGGACCCTGGCTGCTCTGCTCTTTCCTCTCCTTCACCTGCTCTGACTCCCCAGGGTGAGCCCACCACCATGTGTCTGATGAAAAGAGGCAAGGAGTCTGTACTCACCGTCTCCTTCTGGGTAGGGATTCAACTTGGTGTCATCTTCAAAGAGGACAGAAGGAGCAAAGTTAGTGGAATCATTCAGACCTCTCACACCCTGGCTCTGGATGGGATTTTAAAGAAGTTTATTTTCAACTCTTCATCCCGAAAGGGGAGGTGTCCCGCCCAAAACTACACAGCGGTTTAACAGGGAAAACTGGCACAAGTCAGGTTACAATCGACCAATATTATATGGGTGTTTATCATGGGCTGGCAGTGGGGGTAGAGTCAGTGAGGCCACAGATGGACATGGTCCTCACCTACATCAGGGAACCTGTAGAGAGGAGCACTCACAAAGCCAGGCTGTGGCTCAGTCACTGAGCACATGCCAAGCACGGGACATGTGGGACGCTTCGGTTTAGCTTACACACACACACACACACACACACACCCCAACTTCACATGATGAAAATGCCTCACCAGGTCATGGGAATAAACAAACATTTCCCAGAGGGAGGATGTGAGTCCTGAGTTAGTAAGAAGGGAGGCTATGATAGCCCGGAGTCAAAGAATTTTCCAGCTGTGTCTACTACAGGGTGGAGAAAGGGGTCAGGCAGCTGGCTGGAGTGCTGTATGGATATCTTGCCTGGCCTTCTAAGGGGCAGTTGGGAGCCGTGGACAGCTCACCGTGGTCCCTGGTTCACTTGCAGACTCCAGGGCCTGCAGCAATTTTCATACCTTCTTTATACTTTAAGGCATACACCAGCAGCTTCTGTCTGGTCTGCAGCCAACCCTCTCCCTGGGGTTTTGACACAGGAGGCAAAGGAAGCCAGCGTCCAAAGGCCCCATAGCACTGCAGGCTTTTGCTCTAATCACTTCAACTAGAAACAGTCTTAACCACGCCTCCAACGTCCAAACTCTTAGAGACTCTTAGTGGGTACCATGTTTGCTCACATGGGTTCTAGGTCCTAGTAGGTCTTTTTACATGGGTTCTAGGCCCTAGTAGGCCCCCTTTTCCTCCTGTTACATGTCACACTGTGGAGAAGTTGCTCAAGGTTCTCCACACACCCTGGCTGTCCACACTTCTGAGCTGTCCAGTGTATTGTCACTTCTGCCTCCCTCCTGCCCTCTCTCAAAGCCACCCCCACTTCCTCACCACAGAAAACTCTGCAAGACTGTCCCATCCTTTGTTGAGAACTTTGGTATTTGCTGCATCCTGGAACTTTTAGGTTAATTTTGATCTTTATAAACACTACATTGAACTCAAATATTACTTTTGGGGGTTTTGGAGTTTCCTTTAAATTCTCATCCAAGTTAAATGCCCTCTTCCCTCTCATTGCTCTGCTCCGGCCACTTCCCAGGGGACCATCTGTTGTCCTTCCTCCCTGTCCTTGGCACCTGCTCACCGAGGCACCCGGGATCCTCATTGCTTCTGCATCTGCCTGACACACTTGTTTGCTCTCTCAGGGTCTTGAAGTGTCAAAATGTAGATAATGGAAGAAAACCAGGATACAAAAATTTAAGTTGGGGACTGGAGAGATGGCTCATCGGTTAACAGTCTTTGCTATTCTAGCCAGGCCTTTGATCCCAGCACTAGGGAGGCCTAGGCAGGCAGATCTGAGTTTGGAGCCAGTCTGGTCTTCAGAGTTAGTTCCAGGACAGCCAGGGTGACACAGAGAAACCCTGCCAGGCAGGGGTCGGGAAGAGTGCTTGCCATTCTTCCTTCCAGAGTTCAGTTCCCAGTACCCTTAGGGCAGCTCACAATACTCTGTAACTCCAATTCCAGAGGATCTGACGCCCTCTTCTGACCTCTGTGGGCACTGCATGCCTGTAGCACCTAGACATATGTGCTGGGAAAACACACACATTAAAAAAAAAAAAAAAAAAAAAAAAAAAAAAAAAACCTAAAAAACTTTAAAAAGTTGTTCTTTATGTAGCAAGAGAAAACAATCTTGGTGGACAGGGACAAGAAACCAAAATTTGTCAAATATACCTGCTTTTAAAGATTTTTACTTTGAAATCCTAATAATTATCCTTCAATTACTAAATGATTATAAAATGTAAATATAAAAAGCCAGTCTCTTGGGTCAGTGAGGTGGCTCAGAGGTAGAGGAGCTTGCTGCACAGGGGCAAAGACCTGAGTTTGATTCCTGAGCCAATCAATGCAGAGGTGGAAGGAGAAACCAACCCCACGAAGTTGTCCTCTGATCTCCACACGTGCGCTGCGACATGTGCACTCTTGCACACATCAAACACACACACACACACACACACACACACACACACACACACTATAATTTTTAAATGTTTATAGGGCTAGAGATGGCTCAGTGAGCTAGAGCGCAGACTGTTTTGGCAGAGGACCTGAGTTTCATTCCTAGCACTCACAACAGCTCGCAACTTCCTGGAACTCCATCCTGGGGACATCTGATACCTCTGGCTTCCTAGAATCTGTGCTAGAATCTTCCCATGGATTAGAGAGCCATCTCATATTTCACAGAGTCCTGGCAAGATGGCCACTGGGACCCAGTCCTGGTGAGCAGAAGATGTCTTGACCAGTATGGCCACCTTCTGTGGCTCTGTAGGATGGACGGGAACAGGCAATCATGTCAGTTGTCTGCCAGGATAGGTGTGAGCTGGGCTACAATTAAAAGGTCCCAAAGGGATGTGGAGAGGATGGCTGGGCACAGGGAGTTAGAGTTTTAAAGCCACAGATGGGCATGCTGAAGAGACCAATCAGGACAGGTGTTAGCATTCCTTCCAGGCTCCACCCCACCGTTACCTGGCAACAGCCAGGTAGGCCTGGCTTACTATAAAAGGGGGTGTTTGCACCCTCCTCACCCTCTTACTCTCTTTGTCTCCCCGCCCCTTTCTTCCTTTCTCCTCTTCCCTTTCCCCTCACTCCACCTGTTTCTAGCTAACCTCTCTCCTCCTCTCCTCTCCTGTCTTCTCTTCTCATCACCTCTCCCTCCCTTCCCTCCCCTCCCCCTCTCTTCCCAACTCCCCTTCCCACATCCTAAATAAACTCTATTTGATATTAAACCCGTTGTATGGCTGGTCCCTGGGGGGGGGGGGGAATGGATGCCTCAGCATGGGCCCGCTGAGGCGCCCCTCTCACCTCGCCATACCTGGCTCTATAAAACATATCCTGGTTCTCTCTCTCTCTCTCTCTCTCTCTCTCTAAAACACAACAGCATTAGTTCAGTCTTTCCTTGTCCTTCCTTGAGGATGGGACCGGTTTCATAGCAGCAGGGAACAGTCAGGCTCTTCGGTTCTTGGGAAGGAGTCAGGGAAGGGGTGGGAGCAGGATGTATGGCCTCCAATACCCACTTTGATGTAAACTTGCTTCCCCAGGTGAGGAACCCTGGCACTCAATGTCTGTTAGCTGGCTCCCGGCCAGTGTCTCAACAGAGTTGTCTGTCTGTCTGTGAGAGGGGAAGGGCTCCTGCGGGTGTGGTGGGCTGACCAGCACCTGAATTCTTACAGAAGTTCTTGGGGCTGGAGAGATGGCTCAGTGTTGAGGCCCATTCACTGCTCTTCCAGGGATCCTTCATTTGATGCCCAGCCCCCACATGGTGGCCCACAGCCATCTGTAACTTCAATTTTCCCAAGGGATTCAGTACCCTCTTCTGACCTCCACGGTAACCAGGCACCAGGCACACACATGGTACACAGACACAGGCTAAACATCCACACACATAACATCAAAAAATTCACATTCTTCAATACTTGTATAATCTATATTCCCTGTGAAGTTAATTTGCCCAATGACAATTAAGACTAGCCAGGCGGTGGTGGCTCACGCCTTTAATCCCAGCACTTGGGAGGCAGAGGCAGGCAGATTTCTGAGTTTGAGGCCAGCCTGGTCTACAGAGTGAGTTCCAGGACAGCCAGGACTACACAGAGTAACCCTGTCTTGAAAAAACAAAAACAAAAAACAAAAAAACAACAACAACAAAAAACTACTTTGATCAGGCCTCTCTTGTTTGCTTTAATGTTCCCCTGTGTTTTATCTCTTGAGATAAAATTTTGCTATACTATATAGCCCAGGCTTGCCTTGAACTGGGGATACTTCAGCCTCAGCCTCAAGTGCTGGCATTATTATAGACATGTACCACCATGCTCACGTCTTTGGTCATTCATCTCTCTGAATCATACATAGCATCTTCTCTGCAAAATGAGGATGCAACAGTATCAACATCCAGGACTATGGGATAGGATGTGACCTGTGGCTATACATCCTGGCACACGGTCGGGTCCCCCCATGGTGTCAGGAGTCTTCATCCATGGTTCATTCTCCTCCAGTCAGGTCTGAGGTCGACTGTCTCTTTGGGCAGGAGGTACTCAGGTTGCCCTTAGTAACCTACTTGGCCTCTTATAACCAACCCTCTATTATCCTGTAAGACTGAGTCTTATTTTCAGACACTAGCTTTTCCTTTTCCCTTTCCCTCTTCGCCTGGGAAACTTAATAATTCACAAGCTTTTCAGCTTTCCTAAAGAAAAGGATCTGATTGAGGACTGGGTCCTAAAAGGATTTGAGGAGCAGAGCCCTCAGGCCTGGAGTCTCTGGGGCTGCCAGCGACACTCACATGATGCATGATGCTCTGGGCATCCTCATCTCTAGCCACTTCAACCCAGATCCCCAGGCTTTAAGTAGCAGAGGAGCCCTGCAGAGAGTCAGGCCCTAGTGGGCAGCGGATGGGCACCAAGCCAAGAAGGGAGGCATGAGTCAGAAGTAAAATTAAGAAGGGCATTGTGAAGCGCCTTTAATCCCAGCACTGTGCCGGGGCAGAAATGCACGCCTTTAATTCTAACACTAGGGAGGCATTGCAGGTGGATCTCTGAATTGGAGGCCAGCCTGGTCTACATAGTGAGTTCCAGGACAGCCGTGGCTATGTAGAAAGACCCTGTCTCAACTCCCACCCCCTCAAAAAAAAATCCCAGCTCTCGAGACATTGAGGCAGGAGGATCAGAAGTTCAACGTCATCCTTGGCTACACAGGAAGTTCCAGGTCAGTCTGAACTACATGAGACCTTGTCTCAAAAAAGCTAAAATATAGTGGCTTTCTCTGGTCTTAAAAAAATATTCAGGCTAGCAAAATGGCTCAGTGAGCAAAGGTGCCTGCTGCCAAGCCTGACGACTTGAGTTGATTCCTGAAACCCACGTGACAGAAGGCAACCACTGACCCCTGCAGTTTGTTCTCATACTTCCATATGCTTGCTGTAGCGGTTACACACTTTTTTCTTCTTTTTCTGCCATTCTAGAGCTTGAAAGGCTGAGACAGGAGGATTGCTTACAAGTTCAAGACCAGGGTGGGAGAGTGAGACCAGAGTGAGACCCTGTGTGGTGTCTGAATGAGACCTTCTCTCAACCCCTCAACAGACTCATATGTTTGAATACTTGTCCCCGGTTGGTGGAACTGTTTGGAAAGGATTGAGAGGTGTGTCCTTGTTGGAGGAGGTGTGACATTGTGGAGAGCCTTTGAGGTTTCAAAAACCCAGTGTGTTCTCTCTGCCTCCTGTTTGTGGTTTGAGATGTGAGCTCTCGGCTATTCCTGCCACCATGGGACCATTTCACTCCACCACCATGGACTCTAGCTCTCTGACACTGCTAAGCCCAAATAAACAAGGCGGCTTGGTCATAGTGTTTTATCACAGCGATAGAAAAGTAACTAGCCTACATACCTTATCTCAGTAAAACAAAGGGGTGGATATATCGTCTAGAGGGAAAGTGTTTGCCTAGCATTGTTCAAGGCCTTCGTTCAATCTCAGCACAAGAAGAAGAAGAAGAAGAAGAAGAAGAAGAAGAAGAAGAAGAAGAAGAAGAAGAAGAAGAAGAAGAAGAAGAAGAAGAATACATAAAGGAAAAAGTGGTCCCACACCTCTGGGAAGTTAATATTGAGAGGAACTGGAGTGCTCAAACATCCACTTCCCCTTTTCTGAGAGGACCTCCATCTTATGGTCCCAGAGGTCAGAGCCTCTCCTTCTGTATCAGCTCCAGAAAGAGAACTAAGCTTTCTTAACTGCAGTGCCTGCCAGGGCACTTCCTGTCCTGTGAGATGGTTCCAGTCAGGAATGGTCAGGCTCTTCCTGGGATGTCTCTCTGCCCCAGGACTCCTGTCTTACCTTCTGTGGTGAGGCTGTCAATGAAGAGGGATGAAGAGGTGGTGGAGTCGACATCAAAGGGGCTGAAGGAGCTGTGGGGGGAGGCTGAGTAGTGGCCCTCATCCTGGAAGTCCTCACATGTCTTGCCTTCTGCCTGCAAGAAACCCCAGTTCTGCGTCTGGACACAGCCAGCCTTGAATGCACTCAAACCTTACACTCACACGCAAGTACTTGGGATATGGAGGGAGATGTGCTAGTTGATGGAGCTCAGAAGTTTAAGACCAGCCTGGTCAACATAGTGAGACCCTATCTCAGAAAATAATTAAGATGGAGTCTCCCACTTCACCTTGAAAGTGTCTTATTATACAGGGTAAATTCTCTGTCAGCTACTTCAAATCCTTCATTAAGGAGGGGGCTGAGATGTCAATCTTAAATAAGTAGATAAAATCCCAACAGTCACTAGCTGGGTGCTCTCTTTTAGTTCCAGCACCTGGAGGCAGAGGCAAACAGATTTCTGTGAGTTCGAGGCCAGCTTGGGTTCCAGGACACCCAGTTCTACACAGAGAGACCTTATCTAAAAAAACAAAAACAAAAAACCCAGTAATAATAATAATAATAATAATAATAATAATAATAATAATAATAACAGCATCATAACAATCACTAATGGCCACTGTCAGATATGACTGGCTGGACAATTTTTCTTTCATTTACCTATTTAGTGTATATCTGTTATCTATTTAAAGCATGTAGGGGGCTGGAGCGATGGCTCAGTGGTTAGGAGCACTGCCTGCTTTCCAGAGGCTTGAGTTCAATTCCCAGCAATTACGTGGTGCTCACAACTGTCTATAAGGGAATCTGATGTCGTCTTCTGGCCTGTGGATGTTTATGTAGCAGATCACTCATACATTAAATAAATAAAATTTAAAAAAAGAAAAAAGTGTGTATTGCTACAGCAAGCATACAGAGACCAAAACGTGGGAGTCAATGCTTGCCTTCCATCACTTGGGTTCCAGGAACCAACTCAAGTCATCGGGCTTGGCAGCAGGCACCTTTACTCACTGAGCCATTTTGTTGCCCTGAATATTATTTCTTAAGACTCTTAAGACCAGAGAAAGAAGCCAGGCAGTGGTGGCACACACCTTTAATCCCAGCACTTGGGAGGCAGAGGCAGGCAGATTTTTGAGTTCGAGGCCAGCCTGGTCTACAGAGTGAGTTCCAGGACAGCCAGGGCTACACAGAGAAACCCTGTCTTGAAAACAAAACAAAACAAAACAAAACAAAACAAAACAAAAGAGATCAGAGAAAGATGGAAGCATGGCAGGGAGGCAGAAGGGCTCATGTTTAAACACTGAGCCTGGCACCTTGTAGTGGTAAAGGGCAGGCCAGTCTTTGGACATCTCTGTGCCTCTCAGCTTCCCCTCTGGTCCTAGGTTTTAGGGCCATGTTAAATAAGAGTGAGTGTAGACCAGCGTACAGTGAAGTGCTCGGTCTGCACAGTGTGCCCAACTTGCAAGAAGAGCCAGAAAGGAGGAAGGAAGATGTGTGAGCTAAAAGCTAGCCTGGATTCAAAGGAAGGGCCTACCTGAGAGGAAGTGAGAAAAGAACAGAACAACCCCCACACTCCCAGAATTACCACCTCCTTCAAAATCAGGAGGGTGTGGGGAAAGAAAGAACAACCCCCTTACTCCCAAAATGATAGATTCCCTCAAAATTAGGAGGGTGAGAGGCCCAGAGGAGTCAGCTGTGGCTGAGGCCAACCCAGCACCCCATCTCCTCTGAGTTCCCAAGGGCCGCCTGTTCAAGGCCACCAGTAGGACTAGTGTCAAGACTCAATGAGCCTCGGAAAACATTTCACTCACTTCCAAAGTGACTCAGAGCAGAACAGAAAATACATGTGGGATGAAGTGGAGGATGAGGCTGTCACGAGGCAAAGCCCCCAAGAGAAGCATTATCAGGGTAGAGTCCCCTGGCAGGACCCTCCTCCAAGCAGGGACTATAGCAGACCACTCACAATGCTCACCTCCTGGGCACAGCCGTAGGCCAGCCATTCTTGGCGGTACCTGTCAAAGCCACTGGAACATCTAGAAGCGACCAGATACAGGAGATGTGAAGGGTTCTGCATAGAATCCCCCCACCCATCTACCTCTCTACTCATTACAGCTCTGTAAGGATACCGAGGGAGGGGCTCAGTTCCAGGCTAGCTGGCTAAGCTCTGAAAGGCATAGGTGCCCCGGGAAGGAGGTGATTATGGGACTGGCAGTCAGACCCTCATGCCCCCTATTTCTTCCTTCTGATCAAGGCTCTGGGACGTCTGTGACTATGCTTTCTTTGGAGAGAATCTTGCTCATTCAAGGACCTCCCGTCACTACTGAGGAGCCTCCCCTTGACAGCAGAGGCTGGGTGCAGGGTGGTATCAGCTGATGTAGCCAACTCCCCCCTATGTAATCACAAGGAGGCAGCAATAAGGATGGTGCCAGAGACTGACAAGGCTCTCTGGAGAGGACACTGCAGTTCAGACAGAAGATGCCAAGGGCTTTCTAGGGAGAGGGTGGGGCACGAGCATGAACTGGAGGATGTTCTTCGCATCATCCTGCTTAAATTCCCATTCTCCCTTCTTGATGCCAAAGAAAGCCACTAAGCCCTACTCAACCCAGGCATATCTGCAACGGAAGAATAAGATCCCAAGTCACCAGCACAGAGACAGCATACTCAGCAAGTTAACTCCGTCCCAGCAGCTGCCATGTGCCCACACTCCAGCAAGGCAAGGCAGTGCTTCCCGAAGATATCCACAGAGGCCTCAGGGCTGAGCTGGGCCAGCCACTCTGTCTTTCACGATATCCTAGCCCACTACTTAGGGGATAGAGGACAAAGAGGAGTTTGGAGACCGGAATTCAGGCTTCTTTGATGGTGTTGGCAGACTCCTTTAAGACTGGGTTGGAACAGGCAGTGGTAACCTTTAATCCCAGCACCCTAGAGGCAGAGGCAGGCAGATCTATGAGTTCAAGGCCAGCCTGGTCTACAGAGTGAGTTCCAGGACAGCCAGCGCTATACAGAGAAACCCTGTCTTAAAAACCAAACAAACAGCCGGGCAGTGGTGGCGAATGCCTTTAATCCCAGCATTTGGGAAGCAAAGGCCAGCCTGGTCTACAGAGTGAGTTCCAGGGTAGCCAGGGCTATACAGAGAAACCCTGTCTTGAAAAACCAAACCAAACCAAACCAAACCAACCAACCAACCAAACAAACAAAAAGAATAGCCTGAGTCTTCACAGTGGTTGGCCCAAGAATCAGTTCAAAGCCAGCCTGGTGTACATAGCAAGTTGACCCAGGTTCTGTCCCCAGCAACTATATAGAACTTCAAAGCTTTCTGTAATTCCAGTTCTAGGGGATCCAACACACTCTTCTGGTCTCCAAGGGCTCCAGGCATGTACATGGTGCACAGACTTACATTCAGGCAAAACACACACATACATAAACAAATCAAAAACCAAAAAACCAAAACCCACCACAACCCCAAGTCTTCAGTTTGGGTTTAACTGCACCACACGTTAAGTCTCGAGCTAGCCAATACTGTCTCAGAGAAGGGAATGAGAATGGCCTCTTGAATATCAGCCATTGCACCAGACCCACCTCCAGGGACCCTCACGCTGTCATGGTGAGGTGAGAAATACTGAGTAACTGCAGGGCCAAAGCCACCCCCAATGGGACAAGCGTAGAATACAAACAAGGGACCTGCACAGTCAGTGAAATTGTTCTTTTCAGAGCAGGAAGGGGAGGCCCCGATGGCTACAGATGGGGAGTAGAAGAGAGGGAGAAGAGACCCACAGGTATGCCTCTGGCTTTTCAGGGACCTGGGATTAACTCTCATTTGGAGCTGAGGCTCCAGAGAGCTGGCTGGGGGAAGCACTGGGCTGGAGTGAGCCCACTGCCGTGGGTGTCTGCCTGGTATATGGCTTCTGTTCCCCTGTACCCTCTGACAGAGCATCTCTGTTTTATCAGAGGTACAGCCCACCAGCAGAGCTCCAAATTTCCCCACCTGGGCAGCATCTTCACACCCAGGAACTCCGGGTCTCATTACACTGGTTTGTCTCTACATTTGGGTGTGGCCACTAACTGGGGGGGGTGGTGAGGGGAAGGATTGCTTTGTCTGCAGGAGCCGGTTTTTTTTCCTATGGCTCAGCATGGGTTGGATGTTGAATCATGTCTGGCAGCAGCCCCAGGATCCCAGGGACCATGTGAGGTCATCTCAGGCATCACCTCAAGGCTCAGAAAACACTCCTCAGCTTTAAAACTGCATGAGATGGGGTACTGGCTGATCTTGCAAAGAATATGGGTTTAATTCCCAGTACCCACACGGTAGCTCACAACCACCTGTAACCCCAGTTCCAGGTGATCCAGTGCCACCTCCTGGCTTCCATGGGCACGGCATGACAGCACACACAAACGCTACACATAAAATAGAAATAAAGTTTTTTTGTTTTTAAATGGGGCTGGAGAGGCGGCTCAGTGATAAGAGCACTGGCTGCTCTTCCAGAGATACTGAGTTCAATTCCCAGCCACCACATGGTGGCTCACAGCCATCTATAATGGGATCCAATGCCCTCTTCTGGTGTGTCTGAAGATAGCCATGGTGTACTCACATACATAAAATAAATAAAATCTAAAAAAGAGAAAGGAAGGAAGGAAGGAAAATATATGAGATGAAGAAAGAAAGAAAAATGTCCAGATGAAGTACTCCAAAATCATGCTCCTGGGATTTTGGTCCCTCAGATCCCTCTCAAGTGCTGGAATTATAGGCATGTGCCACCATGACTAGATTTTTCTTTTAAAAGGTTTATCTTGGGCTGGTGAGATGGCTCAGTGGTTAAGAGCACTGACTGCTCTTCCAGAGGTCATGAGTTCAAATCCCAGCAACCACATGGTGGCTCACAACCATCCATAATGAGATCTGATGCCCTCATATGGGTGTCTGAAGACAGCTACAGTGTACTTACATAAAATAAAATAAATTATATATATATATATATATATAATTTATAAATATATATATAATTTATATATATAATTATATATATAAATTATATATATTATAATTATATATATAATTATTATATTATAATTATATATATTATATATAAATTATATATATATTTATATATATAAATTATATATAATATATATATATATATATATATATATATATATATATATATATATATATATATAAAAGATTTATCTTGTTAAAATTTTACAAATATGGGTGTTTTGCCTGCTCGGATTATCTGTGTACCATGAGCATGCAGTGCCTGCAGGGGTCAGAAGAGGGCGATAGATCCTTGGAACTGGAATTGCAGACAGCTACTATGAGTGCTGAGATTTGAACCGTGTCCCTCAGGAAGAGCAGTCAGTGTTCTTAACAGCTGACTCTTCTCTCCGGCCCTGACTTGGCTTGTTTTATTTTGTTTTGTTTTGTTTCTTTGAGACAGGGTCTCACTATATAGCCTTGGCTGTCCTGGAACTCACAATGTAAATCAGGACGACTTTAAGTATCATAGATATCTGCCTGCTTCTGTCTCCTAAGTGCTAGAATTAAAAGCCTACACCACCACACCCAGCCCAGCTGGCCTTTTACCAGGTCTTCCAGGTGGTGCTCACAGTCCACAGGCAGTGACACTCCAGTCCTGGAGGACAGCTAGGGGTCTACGCCAGTTACTTCTTCTGGGGCTCTGTGCCTCTCCTCCTAAGGGCCCTCCCTGGATGTGTTTGGTAAAATGCTGTCTATCCTGCACTGCAGCAGCTGCAGTAACAGTGTGTGCCACACCCACACCTCCAAGTCACAAATGCTAGGCTGTTTCATAGGGTAAAGGAATTGAGGTCCCAAGAAAGAGATCCTGAGCATGGCTAGAGGGAAGAACAGCAGGGAGGCTGAGCCTCCTTGCATCCCGTGCCCAGTGCTCCCTGATTGTTTGTCGTCCAGTATGCCAGGCCAGCAGCCTGTAGGATCAAGAACTTCTATTTCTGCTCTGGGATGTTGGAAGAAAGCAGAGGAAACGCTGACAGCTGTACAACAGCTGCACAGAGACTTGGAGCCTGTAATTCTGCCATTTTCAAGATGGCCTTAAAGGCTCTTGGAATTCGTAAGGCTTCACACTCTCAGGAGAGTCATTGTCCTCAAAGGAGTCTTTTCCCCTCATTTATTTATCTTGGCTAGAAGAACAGAGGCTAAATTATGAGTCTAATCTATAAGGAGATGATTCCAGAACAAGGACTGGAAGATAAGTCGGGTTTAAGAACTTTAACCACGAAACTGAATCTCATCCAGAATGCCCCGAGCTTCCAAAAGCAAGCAGAGTTTTGTAGCTTCCTGGGTAACCATGGATACCTGTAGTGTCCATGCCCTTGGTTTTCAGGAAGCCCCCTTCCAGCCCAGGAGGGATCTTGGGCTAGTTTGGGGGCGGTGGAGCTCACCCAGCAAGGGTGAGCTTTTGTGTCATGGCCGGTTAGTTGCTTATAAACAAACAGGTTGCTATGTGAAGATGTAGGCCTGGGGTCTCTCTGGAAATCCTGAAGGAAGAGGCCAGTGATTCTGGTGTGACCACAGCTATGACCGACTCTTCTTGAAGCCCTGGCTCAGAACAAGCCAGCTTTCCTGCGAGCAGGGAAGATCTGTATATAGCCTCTGGATGATCTTACAGAGGCCTGGCCACCCCCAGTCCTCCTTTGCTAACACCCACCTTGATCAGGTTCAAGCCTTGAGTGAAACTTACTTGTGACATTCTTGTCCTAAGAGTCACTCTGACACTTGACAGAGAGCTCCTAATGCTTGCAGACAGTGGGCAGTGAGGAGGCCTGAGGCTGACAGTGGACTTTGGCTACTGCCCTGCTCATCCCCACTCTCACCCCCATGGTCTATTCTCAGAGATTGGTGTGTAGCCTGGTCACAAACCTCTGCAGGACATGGCACCAGCTGCAGTTGAAGGTCAGGTTCGAGGACATACAGGTGTCACAACTCTGATGCTGGAGGCAGGCTGCAAGAGAGGAGGTGGCACTGTCAGCGTCACATCGGTGCTTCCTGGGGCAAAGCTTCTGAATTCAGGGTTCTTCCTGAACTGCAGTGTCTCTGACTTTGGGGACCCTAAAGGTCATTATTGCCTCTCTTCTTTCTTTTGCTGTTGTTACATCTTGTGGCAGGTTCTCTCTATGTCCTGCAGCTTGCCATGCAAACCAGCCTGACCTCAAACTCCCAGAGATCCCCCTGCCTCTGCCTCCTGAGAGTTGGGATTTTTGTAGGCAATTCCTCCTTCCCTTTCTTCTATCTCTCCCACCCTCCTGCCTGTTGTCCCTGGGATGATGGCTTTTCATTATCTACTTGGGTGAATTTTGAAATACCTACAAGAAACACTTCTAAGGGTGTCTGTAAGGACCCACCCAGATAGATATAACCAAGAATGGAAGTCCCAGCTTGAGTGTGGGTGGGGCCATTGCTGAGTGGAAGCCCAGGGCGTTGAGAACCAGGCTTCTGGACTGCTGAGCCCGTGTGAGTTGCTCTCACCACACCAGTTTAGCCACCAAGATGGACTGTACCCTCAAACCGTGAGCCAAGTACAGTCGTCCATCTTAAATCGCCTTTACAGGTAGTTCATCCCATTAGCAAGAAAAGTAACCACTGCAGGCCATCCATACACCCTGGGGGTCTAGAACTCATGGAAAGCATGGGTAGGAGCTTTCCTTACCCCATGTCAGAGGGGAAACTGAGGCTTGGCAGGTTGTGCAGCTGAGAGTGGCAGGTTTGGGTTTGAATCGGGGACTGACCCTGGAGTCAGAATGTCCAGCCTTAGGGTTCCACTGCATATGTCCCTGCCCTGCTCCCAGACTCCCAGACTCCAGACTTAGAGATGCTTTCCTAGGATGGCTCACTTCTGCCCTGGCAGCCCTGCTCCCAGACTCTAGTCTTGGGTTTTGTTTTTGTTTTAAGATTTATGTAATGTATATGAGTACACTGTCACCCTCCAGTCTCTTCAGACACACCAGAAGTGGGCATCAGATCCCATTACAGATGGTTGTGAGCCACTGTGAGGTTGCTGGGAATTGAACTCAGGACCTCTGGAAGAGCGGTCAGTGCTCTTAACCTCTGAGCCATCTCTCCAGACTTTAGTCTTAGACACGCATTCCCAGGATGGCTCACTACTGTCCTGGCAGTTGACCTTGACCTTGGAGATTCTTGTTCTATGATACTCAAGGGCTTCCAGTTTGAGTCTTCCCAATGTCTCTCTATGTAGCCCAAGCTAACCTTGAACTCAATGCCCTCCCGTTCTAACGTCCCATAGGCCTGCATCACCATGCCCAGCCTGAGATTGCTCTTACCAGTCTTAGGGAGCCCCTGCTTCTCAGGTCTGTGGGCTTCTTGTCTCAGTGGAGAGTGACTATGTATATGTGTGGCTGTGACCTGCAGTGTGCCCTCATCTTCTGGTCACTCTGGGATCCTTATTCCAGGAGAAGATACTTGCCTGAGCCCAGGCTGAGCTGAGGCCCAGGGCTCATCTTTTCCTTTCCCTGCTATCTATTCCCAGAACATCCAGGGAAGAGTGTGGTTGGGAGTGGTATGGGACCCAGGAACTGTTACAGATGGCTGGGCTACAATTTCAGGTGGCAGTAGGGAGATATCAAGAAACAAGAGAAGAAACAAAACCATCTGCAAAAATGGGATTCTGAACCAGGTGCAGTAGTAGCACATGCCCTTGGGGGGCAGAGGCAGGAGGATTTCGGCAGAGGAGAAACCAGCCTTGGTTACATGGCAACCATGACCACCCAGTAATTACGGCTTCCTTTAGGGACACTTCTCTAGAGGAAGAAGGTGAGTGACTATAAACCAGATCTATTTCTGATCCCTGTCCAAGTGGTCTCAAGGCTAAGGTCTCTAGGGTTTCACATATGTGTCCCTAGATGGCATTGATTATATACAAGTCAGACCCCAGGCCTGGAGTGAGCTGTTCCATGTGAAAGCTGCCATTTCTGTACTCAGCCTGGCTTGTTCATCTCCAGCCCTGAACACAGCTTTGCAGGTTGGTGACCTTAGGCCCAGATAAGTTAGATGACTGGGTCCCCCCCTCACCCCCCAGGGAATCAGAGGTTGGGTCTGAGATCAGAACCCAGTATTTTTTAGTCTAAAACATTTTCTAGAATAGCAGACTGCCCCTGCTCACTTGGCAATGGGGTGAACTCCACGGCCGAGGTGGTGGTGATCTTGCTGGAGTCCAGTTCCACACGGTGGTATTCGAAAATGGTCCGTCTCCGAGACTCTGAAAAAGAAGCAGTTTGTTGTATCTGGAGCACATCACAGTTGGAGGATGCCCAGGACCCCGACAGAAGTCAGCATACTGAGAGAGGAAAGGACCCTGGAGGCCTGGGGTAATGATGTCAAGCTACGGGAGGCTGCCTACAGCATCTGTCCACCCTCTCTGTGTGTCTAGCTTGCTCCTGCAGACACACCTGAAGGGCTGCTTCTCTGAGAAGCCCCCTTAGGCAACTCCCTGCTCCGTTCTACTCAGGCTGAAAGCCTTCCCCAGGCTCTGCCTTACTAACTGTTTCTTCTTCTTCTTCTTCTTCGTCTTCTTCTTCTTCTTCTTCTTCTTCTTCTTCTTCTTCTTCTTCTTCTTCTTCTTCTTCTTTCTTCTCCTTCTCCTCCTCCTCCTCTTCTTCCTCCTCCTCCTCTTCTTCTTCATCCTCTTCCTTCTTCCTCTTCCTCTTCTTCTGTTTTTGTTTTTCAAGACAGGGTTTCTCGGTGTAGCCCTGGCTGTCCTGGAACTCACTCTGTAGACCAGGCTGTCCTCGAACTCAGAAATCTGCCTGCCTCTGCCTCCCAAATATTGGGGTTAAAGGCATGCGCCACCACTGCCCAGCTAATTCTTAAATTTTAATTAATTAATTAATTAACTAACTAACTTTACATCCAACCACAGTTTTTCCTCCCTCCTCTCCTCCCAGCCCTTCCCTCCTACCCCCTAGCTACTCCTTCTTCCCTTTCTCTTCAGAAAGGGAGAGGGAAGCCTCCCATGGATGTCAAACAGCCTTGACATATCAAGCTGTAGAAGTCTAGGCACATCATCTCCTATTAAGGCTAGATGAAGCACCTCGGGGCTGGAGAGATGGCTCAGAGGTTAAGAGCCCTGACTGCTCTTCCAGAGTACCTGAGTTCAATTCCCAGCAACCACGTGGTGGCTCACAACGCTCACAACCATCTGTAAAGGGATCCAATGCCCTCTTCTGGTGTGTCTGAAGAGAGTGACAGTGCACTCATATACATTAAAACAAACAAATAAATACATCTAAAAAAAAAAAAAAAAAAAAAAAAAAGAAGACCTCAGTTAGGGAAAAGGGTCCCAAAGACAGACAACAGAGTCAGAGACAGCCCCTGTCCCCACTGTTAGGAGTCCCACATGGAGACCAAGCTACACACTGTTACACATGTGCAGAGGGCCTCGGTCCGTCCCATGCATGCTCCCTGGTTGGCGGGTCAGTCTCTATGAGCCCCTATAGGCTTAGGTTAGTTAATTCTGTAGGTTTTCCTGCATTGCCCTGGCTGTTAACTTCTGATTGGATGGGTGATGAGCACCCAACTGTGAACTTGACCCCAGCGAATGCTTTGCAAGAGTTCACAGACAGGTTGTCCTACCATGTCCCACCTCTCCCCTCCTGGCAGAGGCTTGGTCAGGGTTCAGAGCCAAGAACCAAGCCTAAATCGTACACCTGTCTGTAAAGACACCCACCCCTACCCCTGCCTTTATAGCCAGGAGAATGGAAGTCCAAATCAAGCCCTGCTCCTGACTTACTGGGTGATTTGGCTAAGTCACTTGAGTCTGTGTTTTGCTAATATACTGGACACTCGTCACAGTGCCTTTAAGAGGGAAAACTAGAATTGTAGGTAAAGAACTGAGGTTAACGTGGCAAACTGGAAAGTTCTGACATCCCTACTATTACCCACCCAGCCTACCTAGGAACTGCGACTAAAGGCCAGCAGCTGATCTTAGGAAGTGACTTTCCCCACACGGTGAAGAGCCAAGGTGTACGTTGGACTGCCCAACTCTCCTTCCTTCCTCTGGAAACAACTTTTCCTTTGGGCAGCAGTGTCCAACCCATTTCTACGTGTGTGTGGCCCTGGAGGGATCCTGTCCTTCCAAGGTCCTGCCTTGCAATCATTGGCTCAGTGCTGGACCAATAAGAGACCTTCCTTGAGCCTCTCTGCCTGTGATCTAGAAGCCTTTTGCTCTTTGAGCAAGCTTGGCTGTGAATGGGAAGTTTCAGCCCTGTGGGGACAGACTAAGAATGAAGCCATTTTTGTGGAGAGAAACAGGAGATACTGATGGTGTTCACAAACCTGCCCTGGCCCTATCCCATCCTCAACGCTGCCTGCAGATCTTTGGCCCACTGCAGTATTTCCCCAATACAAGCCCCTCTCTGCTTCAGTTAGGAACCCAGACCAGGCAGAAACACAAGGTTTTCATTCAGTTAAAGGTGCTTTGGAGAGGGCTGGAGAGATGGTTAAGAGCACTAATTGCTCTTCCAGAGGACCTGGGTCCAATACCCAGAAACCACATAGTGGCTCACAACCATCTGTAATGGGGTCTCATTCCTTCTGATGTGTCTGAAGACGGCTACAATGTACTTATATAAATAAAATAAAGGTTTGGAGAAGATGACAGAAGAGCTCAGCTGGGGTGTCCATAACACAGAAATGAGCCTGGGTGCCAGGAGGGCGAGGAGGTGCCCGCGTGTCACTTGATGTCACCTGTGTTCCATCGTGGCTTATCTTAAACCTCAGAACCGTTCCCACTTACCTAACCTAGGGCTGAAGCCATCACAGCCCCAAACACTGGAAATTACAGAACCTCAGTCCGCACAAGTAGGAGGAAACTGCTTCAGTGTTTGTGCGGCATCCTGGCAGACCTTTGGCAAAGGCAAGTCACCACAGAGATGTAGCCCTGGGGCCTGAGCTTGAGATGCCGAACACCAGCTCCCATGTCAGCCAGGGTCTGCCACTGGCCTGCAATGACATCTGGGAAACTGACTGAGACCATGAGAGAAGAGATGACTTTTTTCAGGAGGAAGAGGAAGTGAAGCTGCTGCCACCCTGCCCAGGTGACCTTGGATGAAGAACTGAGGTTCAGTGAGCCACACTGAGAAATGAGACTCCACTGATGGCAATGTTCTGAGGCATTGGGTCTTTTTGTTTGTTTTGGTTGTGGTTTTGTGTATTTTCCTTGATATGTAGCCTTGGTCGGTGGCCTGAAACTCATTATGTAGACAAAGTTGGCCTTGAACTCACAAAGATCTGCCTGGCTCTGCGTCCTGAGTACCGGGACTCTATCAGCCCTGCAATGTCACTGTGATGGTTTGTATATGCTTGGCTCAGGGAGTGGCACTATTAGGAGGTGTGGCCTTGTTGGAGTAGGTGTGGCCTTGTTAGAGTAATTGTGGCCTTGGAGTAGGTGTGGCCTTGTTGGAGTAGGTGTGTCATTGTGGGCCTGGGCTTTAATACCCTTGTCCTAGCTGCCTGCAAGTAAGTCTTCTCCTAGCAGCCTTCAGATGAAGATGTAGAACTCTCAGCTCCTCCTGCACCATGCCTGCCTGGATGCTGCCATGTTCCCACCTTGATAACAATGGACTGAACCTCTGAACCTGTGAGCCAGCCCCCATTAAATGTTGTCTAAGAGTTGCCTTGGTCATGGTGTCTGTTCATAGCAGTAAAACCCTAAACTAGACAGTCACCACCATGCCCTCGTTTGTTTTGAAGTTTAATGAGACAAACCTGTCTCTTTCCTTTTGGTCCCGACTACTTTATTTCTGCGTTTGTTTTGTTCTGGGTGAGATTCTCAGGCACTTTCAGCGTCTCTAAACACTTCATTTATAAACTCAAATATGGAGAGGAAGAATGCCTGCTTGTTTGTTCCCTCTTTCCTGCCCTCCCCTCTCCTTCCCCACAATGGCATAGTTCCTGTTGGAAAATCTTAACCAGTTTCTGCAGTCGCTTCCTGCTTTGGAAGTTGCTGTGACAAGAGTCCCTCCCACCCTCCCTGCCCCCCACAGAGGCCCTGACCACTGGCTAGCAACCTGAGAATCCTTTCTGCCTTTGCTTGCCCAGCCTCTGCCATCCCGGCCACTGCCTGGCACCCTGTAGTCCACCACCAGAAAGCACAGGAAACACCAGGCTGTCAATGCTTGGGTGATAAACGGGTCTTGGGGTTCAGGCAACTACTTTCTAAGGACCGTTCAGGGAACCCCAATCTCAGATCTCCCTCCCCACCACACCTGCCCCACACTCACATCCTACTGGTTCTCTGGAGCTGTTGGAGGACTTTGACCTTCCTTTCCTGCCAAGGAAGATGACCACCCCAGGCCTGAGGCTCCTTCCTTCCTTGGGGACTCCTGCTTAGGAACTAGATGGTTTATAATGAGATCCAGGCTCCTTCTTCTTCTCTCCCTTCCAGCCCAGGCAGATCCTTAGGCAAACAGTCGGAAAGAGTGGGAGGGGAGAGTAGCACAGGGCTCCCAGGGGAGCGCTGCCCAGTGTAAGCTCTGTCAGAAGAGACACGCAGATGCCTTGTGAACTACAAGTGAGCCAAGACACTATCCTGCCATTCATTTTACAGGTAGGGAAACTGAGGTGCAGCCAGGTTAACCCATAGACCAATACTTTTATATAACACATTATCAACCACGGCTTTACACAGCCTTAAATAGAAGACACCTGCAGTTGAGGGGGAAACGGCAGAAGAACCCAGCCAGCACCACCAGTGTCGGCCTGTAGGTGTGAGCACCTGCTAAGTCCTGAGCACTCAGCATCCTACTGGCCACCCCCGACCAGCTCTATCCAGCGCAAGCCAGAGCTCCCCAGATCCAGACCATCTCACTTTGAGGACAGATGTCCCTGTGCACTGCATCGTAAAAGGGGAGACAAGAACAAGGGGATTCTGGATATTTTACTTAAGACTCAAGTTTCAGCTAGGCATCCTGGCACATGGCCGAAATCCCAGCACAGGGAGCTAAGCCAGGAGGATTGCTATGAGGTGTGTGTGTGTGGGGGGGAACCTAGGATACGAACTGAGTACCAGACCAGCAAGAGCTTCATATAGTAAGACCTTGTCTCAAAAAACAACAAACAGCCCCCAGGTCCCAGTGCCAGGAAAGCTCCAGAAAGTCCCCAGAAGTGTGTGTGGTGTGTGTGCAGGTGCCTATTTGGCAGCCATGGGTGAGGGTACATGAGCCTTGGCTGATTTCCCTGTGTAAATCCTCTAGCACACCCTTTTACAGCATTTTCCTTAGTGGTTCTTAAAGAGACAGAGGCAGCATTTGCATAACTGTCTTGAAAGTAAACAATTATACCAGCATAGTGTGTTTGTTTCTCTACTGTCTGAAGGTTTCTACTATTGTGATTAAAACACCATAACCAAAAGGGACTTGGGGAGGGAAAGGTTTATTTCATCTTACAACTTCCGGGAGGAAGGAAGCTGCTTCCTGGATTGCTCTCCATAGCTGAAGCAGCCTGCTCTCTTACAAACACCAGGGCCACCTGCCCTGGGGTGGCACCACCCACGGTGATCTGGGCCTCCCACTTCAATCATCAACCAAAATACAAAAATAAAACCCACCAGAGCTGCCTACAGGCCAGGCTTACTGAGGCGTTTTCTCAATTAAGTGTCCCTCTTCTCAAATATGTCTAAGTTTGTGTGAAGTTGACAAGAATTAACCAGTTCACCTACTAAACAGGTTTGGTCTAGGCAAGAAGACACAATGGAAATGCAATGCCTCAGAAATGACAGGCAGTCAGCTAGGTGTGGCAGCATATGACTTCCGTGTCAGCAACCAGGAGGTTGAAGCAGGGGGATACAGAGTTTGAGGCTAGCCTAGACAACAAACAAACAAACAAACAAACAGACAAACAAAAACCACCAAACCTGCTGGGCAGTGACTGGTGGCACATGCCTTTAATCCCAGCACTTTGGAGGCAGAGGCAGGCGGATTTCTGAGTTCAAGGCCAGCCTGGTCTACAGAGTGAGTTCCAGGACAGCCAGGCCTACATAGAGAAACCCTGTCTCAAAAACCAAAAAAAAAAAAAAAAAAAAAAAAAAAAAAAAAAAAAAAAAAAAAAAAAAACCACCCAAACAAAAACAAAAAATAAACCCTGTTTCAAATGAAGAAAAATCTCTCAGTAACTGGCAGGTGTCTACAAGGGTCCACAGGATGGCTATGGCTATCAACCTCCTGCAACTTCAGTCCCAGGGAACCTGATGGTTTCTTCTGGCCTTCGAAGGCACCAGGCACCCACATGATGCCATAATACATGTATACAAAGCGCTCAAACACATAAAATAGTAAAATAAATAAATCTAAAAAAAATTTTTTTAAGAACTCTGGGAGTGAGCCAGGTATAGCGGTGCACACCTTTAATCTCAGCATTTAGGAAGCAGAGGCAGGTGGATCTCTGTGAGCCAAAGTCCAGCCTGGTCTACAGGGTGAATTCTTAGATAGTCAGGGCTATGTAGAGAGTTCTTGTTTTTCAAAAACAAAAAAACAAGCTGGGCATGATGGTGCACACTTTTAATCCCAGCACTTGGGAGGCAGAGGCAGGCAGATTTCTGAGTTCAAGGCCAGCCTGGTCTACAGAGTGAGTTCCAGAACAGCCAGGGCTACACAGAGAAACCCTGTCTCTAAAAAAAACAACAACAATAACAACAACAACAAAAAACAAACAAACAAACAAACCTCAAAACAACAACAAAGACAAAAACAAACTAAGAAAAAACCCAAACTATGGGAATGGGGTCTTGTATCTGGGAATGAACCTCCCGCTCCGTACCAACCCATAGTGTATCCACTTACACACACACACACACACACACACACAACCTTCATAGACAGATGTGTATGCACATACAGTTTGTTGTTTGTTCGAAACTCACACAGACTAATGGCTGCTTGAGGCAGGGTCTCACTTTCTACTAGGCTGTCCTTGAACTCATGACCCTCTAGACTGGCGAGATTATAGGCCTGTGTCCTCATGCTCAACTTTTCTCATATAGTTTTTTTTTTTTATATAGAAGACCTCTAGCCACGTGAGAATTGAGATTTTAAGCACACCAGGGTGACAAAGGGCACTTTCCTGTCATTCATATGTCCAAAGGGAAACTGAGGCCCACCTGTGCTACAAGGTGTCCCCAGTGTGATACTACAATATGGAGAAGATGGCCTGGGGTCCTGGGAACATTTAAGTAGAGGATGGAAAATTCTAGAGAGGCTTCGGCAGCTCACCTCTGTTGTTCCCAGGAGACATCTCTCCTAAGTCCACCCTTGTGAACAATGAGGCCTTAAAACTAATGCCAACCTTTCTTCCCTCTTCTGTCTCCACCCTCAAAGCTCAGCCGATGTGTTCCGTCTCTCAGTCAGAGTCTCTGGTGGCGTCTCACCTGACTCAATGCCCAGTCAATACTAAGAGATTCCTGTCATATATCTGCCCCTGCACCTAGACTTCAAGATCTCTGAGGACAGTGTTAACCTGGCATTTGTCTTCGCCAGTCTCCTGACAAAGGTCTTTTACTTCTAAGAAACGGCTGTGAACAAATGAATGGATTTCAGATGGCTCTGAAAACCTTGTCTGCCTGTTATATAATAGCAGCCAGAGCCTGGAGGAAGCCCCTTCCTGTCTGCTTGCCACAGACCAAGATCTTTTCAGGAGAGTTTCCAGATGGCCACAGAAAGTCAGAAGGATCCAGCACTGGAGCCCAAGAAGACACAGAACTGAATATGAGGAAATCTCTCAAAGATGTAGCACAGACCTCAGAGACAGTCAGAAGGAAGGTGACATGGGACCTGGGCACAGATGGACACAGGCATTTGTCGAAGAAGTGAATCCCAACCACAGAGACACATTCTGCAGGCAGGTAAGTGAGAACACGGCCCAGCTCCCACCAGATGACAGGGCAGAGGGAAGGCTGCACCCTGGGCTTGCATCCACCCAGGGGTGTCAGACACACATGCTTGACACACAAGCACAACCATGTCTGTGGGAGAACAGGTGAACAGAGAACAGGTGTGAGGACTGTGTGGGGTGACATTCAGAAATCTGCCTTGAACAGAAAAGGCTTCAACCACCACCTTGTACCCATTTGAGGGTATGTATGACTTCGGTACTTTTTAATTTTTATAAGCAGAATCCTTAAACTCCACTCTGGAGTCCTTGCCTTTGGATTATTGCAGCAGCATGTGGGGCTCACCCAGTGGCAATGACATTCATCTGCATGGCCGGCTTTCTGGGACCCAGATGGGACCCCCAAGCCACACTTCCGGCAGTTTGAGACTTTCTCCTTTATCTCTGCTTCAGCTTTCCAAGCCGGAGAAACACTGAGGTCTACGGAAAGTCTGCTGCCCCATCCAGACCTGACAGTGGCTCAGAAGGGAGGCTCACATGTCAGCTCTGCTCTCATGCTTGCCCACAGTGGGCCAGCATTGCTCTGGTTGGTCAGGAGTGTTAGTGCTCACCTGTAATGCTAGGACTGGGAAGAGAGAGGGGAGGGGGAGGGGAAGAGGAAGGGAGGGGAAAAGGGGGGGAGGGAAGGGGGAAGGTAGGTAGGAGGGTCAGGAGCTCAGGGTCACCTTCCACTATGTAAAATTCAAGTTGAACCTGAGCTACATGCAATCCTGCCTCAGAAGAAACAGGAAGAGGAGGGGGAAGGAGAAAAGGGGCAGGGAGACAGATAAAGGGAAAGAGGGAAGAGGAAGAGCAGGAGAAGGGTCACCATTAGTAGACGCTGAAAGTCCAACCACAAAGGTCACCCCAGCATGTTGTCATCATTGTTTGGAAATGTGCAGTGATGTGTCTCCATCTGTTTGTCCTTCCACCCATCTGTCCATCCATCCGTCCATTTATCCATCCATGCATCCATGCATCCATGCATGCATGCATGCATCCATCCATCCATCCATTTGTTGATTCTTTTGCTCATTCAGTTATTTTTAGTCAATAATCAAGATGAGAACCCAGTAAAAAACACTGAGAAACTTTGAGCTCAGGGCAGGAAGCAGAGCAGGGGTCACATGTTCAAGTCCAACCTGGGCTAGCCAATAAATACGAAATATGTTCATTAAAGCAAAGAGAAGTCAGAGAATGAAAAAGCAAGATTCCATGGGCCAAGTGCTGGGAAGACAGGATAAAGGGGAAAGGAGTGGACTCGGGGCCTTGGGTTGGTGGGGGTGGGGAAAAGATTCTCCAAGGAAGAACACTGTAAGAATACTTTTCTTATAATAAATTAACAGAAAGGAAAAAAGGATTAATTTTCTTAACCAAGAGGTATTTGCATACACCTTTAATTGCAGCACTTGGAAAGCAGACACAGGCAAATCTCTGTGAGTTTGAGGGCAGACTGGTCAACAGGGTTCCAGGACAGCCAAAGCTACACACACACACACACACACACACACACACACACACACACACACACACACTTTTCTTTGTCCTCCGGCCCCCCTGCCCTTGAGACAGGACCTCACGTATTCCAGACAAGCCTGGAACTCACAACACAGCTGAGGATGACCCTAAATTAATCACCCCCCTGCCTTGACCTCCTTGGTGCCGAGATTATAGCTCATATCAGTATCATGGGAGGCTCTGTGAAGGATCTTTTATCAGGAGAGTAAAAAGTCCAAATGCGTCAGATGTGGTGGTCCTCCCCCCCATCCTCTTTGGCTGCTCCCTCTCCCTTCTACAGCCAGCTCTGGGTCCTCTGTCTCCTTCATGGCAGTCTGGTATGGAGATACATGATTCTGACACACATCTGGCTTCAAGTCAGCTGTGGAAAGGAAGTTCTGGGAAAGAAGGAGCAGTGTCCCTGAGGAGGGCCACCTGAGGCCATCAGGTGTCATCCAGAGGTCACGTGACAATTCAGATCCTCTGATAGTCTGGCATTTAGTAACTGATTCCATTAATTTACAATGTGTCAGTTTTGACAGCTACATGAGATAAAGCTTCTTTTTAGTCTTTTCTTTTTCTGAGACAGGGTTTCTCTGTGTAGCCCCAGCTATCCTGAAACTCACTTTGTACACCAGGCTGGCCTCGAACTCAGAGATTCACCTGCCTCTGCCTCTCGTCTTTAATACTGGGATTAAAGACGTGCACCACCACTGCTGCCCTGGTGAAATAAAATTTCTTAAGACACGTGAAGGAATTTTGGCAGTCTCTCCAGCCGAATGAGGAGCATTTAGACCACCACGGAGGATGTGAGTGCCTCTGCAAGCGGATGCTGCTGATATGCACAGCTCTGCTCTGCAGACTCTGGGCACAGTGTGAGGGGAGTAAAGGTTAGAAACCCAGCTGTGTTCAGCATCTTCTTCTAGTCCCAGGAGGGAGCTCATCCTGAGACTTCTCGAATCCAGATTGGCAGGGCGAAAAGTCAGAAGGACTTAATGGCTGGAGCATCTTTTGTTGTTGCTGATGCTTTGCTTTATTATATAGTCCTGTGTGTGTGTGTATGTGTGTGTGTGTGTGTGTGTGTGTGTGTGTTTGCACGTATGTGGAGGTCAGAGGTCAATGCCATCTCCCTCTTGCTCTCCACCTCAGTCTCTCCCTGAACCCAGAGTTTGCTGCTAGGGAAACACTAGCTGGTCATCACGTTCAAAGGTGCCTGCCTCCTCTGTGCTACAATTACCATCATGTACTACCATGCCTGGGTTTCCGTGAATGCTGGGTGTCTGAACTCAGGTTCTTATACCTGCTAGCACAGCAAGCATTTTATCTACTGAGTCATCTCTCTAGGCAGCTTGTTTGGTTTTGTTTTCTGTCATCATTTGGTTTTCAAGACAGCATCTCCCAGCCTGGCCTTGAACTCCATGATCCTCCTGCCTCTTCCACCAGAGAGCTGAAGTTGCAAACGTGAGTCACTGCACACAGATCACTGGGGAATCTTCAATATCAGGAAAACAGAATTCCCCTTTGAATCATCTCAGGCAGGAAAGAGCTGAACTCGGCACAGGAACAGAAGCAGCCTCCCATTCTGGGCTCAGACAACGGGGGGGGGGGGGGTATCCACAGAAACAGTACTACAGAGGGAGCTCCCTAACCAGGTTCAGCCTCAGGCACTTGGGGTTTACTGTTACTCACAGCTCAGGCTAATCCAAGCAAATTCCCTGCTTGCTGAGCGAGCTGAACAGACTTAGGGGAGCCTGACATTTTAGCCACTGAAGAGTCATCACTCCTGAAAGCAGAGGCTGGGACTTTTTATTTTATTTTTTTGTGGTGCCAGGGAGTGAGCCCAAAGCCCTGCATCTGTTTTGTGTCCTACTTTAAAACTCAGTGAAGGCCAGGGATACTGCCTCAGAAAAATGCACTGATGTGCCTCTCCCTGTTACCTTGACAATGGATGGAACCTGGGGCCTTGCACATGGTACACAAAGGCTCTAACCACTGAGCCACATGCCAAATCCCTTTCTACTTGTTCTAACACTGCACACACCACAGTGAGTTGCACTCATTGACCTCCGGCCCTAAATCTACTATTTAGGATTAGAATTGGGACTTAAATAACAATGGGACCTGCATAGAGCTACATAGCATGGAGCAAGGCAAACCACAAACTTCAGCTTTAGGAAGAATTGTTGCCTTATGCAGAAGTTCAAAGACGGCTTCTTATACATTCAGCCAAGACAGGAGATAACCCTCCATGAAAGACATGAAGATCCTAGGACATCAAGACATGATAGAGGGACAGTGGCTTTGTGTACTTTTGAGCAGCCATGGATGCTGGGATCTTAAAGAGTGCTAGGACCAATCCCCCATGGATGCTGAAGGCAGGGAGTCAGTCTCCATCATCAACTAAATTAGATTTAGGGTCACCTGGGAGACACATCTTCAAAGGGCTTTTCCAGAGAGGTTTAGCTGGGGACGGAAGAATGGGCTGGGATGTGGGTGCTGTTATCCATGGACTAGAGACCAGGATGGAATAAAAAGAAAAGAAGTGGAACCCAGTTGAACACCAGTATCAGCCTCTCTCTGCTTCCCGACAACAGATGCAATGTGACCAGCACTTCACACTCCCACGGCCTCAACTGCCTCACCATGTGGCCTGTATCCCTCAGACCGTGAGCCAGGATAAAACCACATTCCTTAGGTTGCCACTGCCACTTGTTTTGTCACAGGAAGAAAAAAGTAGCCAATACACAGGTAACGCCGATATGGGCACGGGAGATCACTCCATTTGCCCTGGGTGACTCTGGGAAGGGAATCTGGGGGACAGAGGTCAGGACAGTACAGAAACCTGATTTGTACTTTATCTTTTGAGTTTTATCCTACATACACTTAATCGCAAAGAGAGATAGTTTTCATTCTGCCCGTAGTACCAATTGCTTAGGAGGCTGAAGAAGGAAGGTTCAAGCACAGTGAGAGCCCATCTCAAGAAAGAAAGAAAGAAAGAAAGAAAGAAAGAAAGAAAGAAAGAAAGAAAGGAAGAAAGGTACTAGCTCAGCAGTTAAGAGCACTGACTGCTTTTCCAGAGGTCCTGAGTTAATTCCTAGCTCACAGCCATCTGTAATGGGATCTGATGCCCTCTTCCGGTATGTATGAAGAGAGTGACAGTGTACTCACATATATAAAATAAATAAATAAATAAATAAATAAATAAATCAAAAAAAGAGAAAGAACATATAATAAACTCATAAGAAAGCCATTACTTGCCAAGCAGTAGTGGCACATGCCTTTAATCTTAGCACTTGGGAGGCAGAAGCAGGCGGATTTCTGAGTTCGAGGCCAGCCTAGTCTACAGAGTGAGTTCTAGGGCTACACAGAGAAACCCTGTCTCGAAAAACCAAAAAAGAAAAAGAAAGAGAGAAAGAAAGAAAGAAAGAAAGAAAGAAAGAAAGAAAGAAAGCCATTACTTTGCATGCTAGCTTAAAAATTAGCATTGATGGACTCAGAACTGGCTCAGCAGAGGACCTGGGTTTCATTCCCAGTACCCACAAGGCATCTCACACCTTTAATTCCAACACTCAGGAGGCAAAGGCTGGTAGACCTTTGTGAGGTTGAGGCCGGCCTGGACTACAGAGCAAGTTCTAGGATATGCAGTGATATTCTACAAAGAAACCCTGTCTTGAAAAACAACAACAACAGCAAAATTTAAAAAGAGGAGAAAACAGGGAGGGATTTGTGAGGCTGTGACTGGGGTGTAAATAAATTAATAAAGAAGAAGGGAAAACTGTATCTAACTTTTTGAGTGAAGTTAAAGACTAACACTGTAGCGCAGTGGCAGAGCGCGTGGCTGACATGGGCGGTGTTACAGGATATTTGGTCATAATGGGAACCCCAAGATTGTGTTATTTACTAAAAAACCTGTTTCCAGTTGTGGTGTGGCTCAGCCCTTAGCACACACCTATAATCCCTCTGGCTGGAGTACAAAATACTCTCTTAGCACATACCTTTCTTTAATCACAAACAATGAAGGTAAAGTTAGTTTGTAGAAGGTTAACTGAGTGCCTGACAAAGTGAGGAATCAGAGAAAGATTTGACAGAATAGAATCTGCCCAATTCTCACAAGAAGAGAGGGGAAAGAGAAACTACTTGAGGGGCAGTGCAGAGAGAGGTGGGGGATGGGAGGGTAAGGGAAAGGGAGAGGGAGAGACAGCAGAGAGAGAGAGAGAGAGAGAGAGAGAGAGAGAGAGAGAGAGAGGCACAGGCGCACAGTTTTACTGGGAGAATTATATAGAGACAAGTTGCAGAGAGAGTACAAGCTAAACACAGGTGAAGACAGAGCAAGCCAGAAAATGAGAAGGAGCCAAGAAATTAAAACATATGGCCAAAGTTATATGATATTAAACAGAGCAATTCAGTCAGGGGCCAAGAGTTAAGCCAAAATAAATCAGTCAGCTTGGAGAGGAGTTTGAGCCAGAACAGCTAAGTTGAACCAGCCAACCAGAGTTCAGAAAGAACTAGAAAGGTGGGGGGTGGGGTGGGGGTGGGGGTGTAGTCAGATGACTCAACAGCTCAGAACCCTGACTGCTCTTCCAGAGGTCCTGAGTTCAATTCCCAGCAACCACATAGTGACTCACCACCATCTGTAATGAGATTTGTTCCCCTCTCTGGCCAACAGGCAGAACACTGCATACATACATACATAATAAATAAATCTTATAAAAAAGAACTAGAAAGGGTGACATATTTGGCAGCAAGTCTCAAAGGCTGAAAACATTCTAGGCCTAGATAAGATTGTACAGAAGCTATAAGCTTCCAGGACTAGGACAAGGTTAGCAGACAGAAGCTATAAGCCTTGGAGACAACAATTACATCAGGAGAATAAAAATATTGCTACAATACAGGGCCCTGCTTTGATATTCAACACCGTCACCTGAGAATCATAGAAATGGCTGTTAGCATTCTGCCAATAATGTGCAACAGGGATGTGTAACAGAAGAATGTCTTGGAAACACTGTCACCATGACATATGCCTCTGACCTGTAGCATATCAGTACTGGGTGTTCTCATAGTATGTCCTGAAGTCCTTGGTGTGCTGAGTTGTAAAGGTGAGTGTAGGAGATATTCTAGCACATGTCCACTGTCCTGATGGGCCAGATAGGCCACAGGTCAGACAACAGCTGTAGGAGAGAAGCTGAGGTCCCCTCAAAGGTCAGCACAGCAGGAAGATCCCCTCTCACTACCCCAACCCCATAATGCAGAGGAGGGAACTGGGACTGAAGGGAACATGGTTTGCCAAAGGAGAAAGTTTACAGCAGGGCTGGGAGCAGGGGTGGTAAGGGTTGCTCATCTCAGACACACCCTGGTCACCTGTTAATTCCCTCCATTGGAGGCCATTTTGTTTGAATTCTGAAAGGCTTACTGACTGCTAGGGTGATGGTATGCATTTTGGCATGAGAGTCTTTGGAGACTCTGCAAATGGAGCTGAGTACAGGGGCTCCTGACCCCCTTCTTAGCAACCAAGCCAGTGCCTCTGTTTAGACACAGCTAGGCAAAAATCATTCCTCTGGCCAAGCAGTGGTGGTGCATGCCTTTAATCCTAGCACTTGGGAGGCAGAGGCAGGCGCATTTCTGAGTTCGAGGCCAGCCTGGTCTACAGAGTGAGTTCCAGAACAGCCAGGACTACACAAAGAAACCCTGTCTCGAAAAAACCAAAACCAAACCAAACCAAACAAACAAACAAAAAAGGCCCCTCTGCCATAACAAAGGAAAACCAGGCGCAGATGGAGCTGTGTCAGACACAGGCCCCTGGGGACTCACCTGGCACCTCTGGGGATGAATTGAGAATCATGAAAGCATCGGACAGGCCTGCCTTGACGGGATGCTGGGCAGAGCTGATGTCCAGGATAGCCATGGGGATCTGCAGCAGGAAGAAGAGGCACCTGCCATCCACCCGGAACCCTCTGTGGCCATGAAGTCCGCATTCGGCTCCACACCCAGCTCTCTGCTCAGAGCTCGAAGTCCCAAACACCTGCAACTACACTCCAGGACTCCTGCCCTTCCGCCTGCATGGATCCCTTAGCTCTTCACAGGCGAGAAGTTGCCCTTGGGTTCTCCCTTTCTTTCCTTTACTCCCCGTCTCTTCTCATCCATCTCCAAATACTGGGAGTCAAGCCAGTGGCTCTCATCTCTATCCAGTTCTCTCGTCTCCCAAATCTAAGCTGTGTCACTTTCCCTACACCATCTCCCAGCATTCCCTTAAGTCCCCAATCTGTCTGTTCTGAAGCCAGAGTAGCTTTTTTCAAAAGACCATCTGGTTGTGCCCCTGTCCCCCAACCTTCCTCTCCAGAGAGCCACCTTCTATTACACTGGTTCTCAACCTTCCTAATGCTGTGACCCTTAAATACAGTTCCTCGCGTTGTGGTGATCCCAACCATAAAATTATTTTTGTTGCTACTTTCATTGTTGTAATTTTCCTACTGTTATGAACTTAGCTTTACTCTGTGCTTTCCTCATGGTCTTAGGTGACCCCTGTGAACAGATCATTCAACACCCCAAGGGGTTGCAAACCATAGGTTGAGAACCATTTCCTCTAGTGCTTTGTATAAACCATGTTCTGTCCTGCCACAGGACCTTTGTACATGCCGTTCTCTCTCCTGGATCCACTGTACTCTTATCTCTCCTTCCTTCACCCCTGTTCATCCTGTAGTTTTTAACTCCTTTCCTCCAGGAAGCTTCCCTTGGTCTCTGCCGATGTGAAGATCCCCACAGCAGGCTCTTAGCACCAGATGCCTTTATGTGGAGGCATAACTACAATTCAGTGTTTGCCTTTGTAGTCATCTCTCTACAATTTTTGTAAGTTCGTAAGCACCAAGTCCAGATAAGCCCAGAGCTGTCTTGGCACCAAACCCCGCCCCCACCACACTACAGATCCTCTACAAAGCTTTGCTGGATGAATGACAGGCTCTAAAACAAACTCACCTCTTTGTAGCCAAAGACAATGCGGCCGTCTTCGTGAAGGGCTGCCTGGAAGGTGAAGCTGCCCCTGTCCTCCCGGCCCTGGAGGTAAACGTGGTCCCACTGAACCACAAATACGGTCCCTGGGGAGAAGAGCAGAGACCTGGCTGAACAGGAGTCAGTGCAGGGGACCCAGAAGATATAGTGGTCAGAGATGGGCGCCATTTGTGAGTTTGAGAACCAGGAACTAAGCAACCCAAAGACACCAGCCTGGCTTCCGAGTCACAGAAGCCCCCAAAAGATCCCGTTTCTGCTCCAGGCCCCCAAATTGCCCATGTCTTACAATGTGCACACCTCTCTCTTGCCCCTCCTGACTCCTGGAGACAAAACGAAAACATGGAAGTGCCTGTCTCCTACATGAGCTGGGGCTTGTGAGCATGAGAAGCAGAGGAGATGCCTGAGAAAGCTTTGATATCTTCATCTGGCTCAACAAGGGTAGGCAGCGCCGCCTCAGTACCCTTCTTACAGGTGAGAAGACAGCACCCGGTAGAATGAAAGGTAGCTGCCTGTCTGTGGGACTGTGGGCCCAGTGCTCCCAGGAAGTGTTTAGACCAGGAACATCCACCCTGGTGCTGGGTGAACTATGCTCTGAGATCGGGACCTCACCATTGTCAAAGTAAGCAATTGTGGAGTTGTCAGAGTAGCCAGGGTTGAAGTTGGCCATCAGGGGTGCCACATACTGAGTGGCTGTGAGCATCCGGTGGAGCACGTCACCCATGAAGATGAAGCCTAAGGACAGATACGTTTGGAGGTGTCATCAGAGATGGTTCAAAGGGCTACCTCTAGGGTTCCCCCTCTCCTCTCCCCCAATGGCAGGGGCTAGAAAAGAGTCTGATGGCCTCAACCACTCCCTACCCAGTGGGGAATTTGGTGAGATAGAAAAATGGCCCGGATTAGAGAATGCTTGCCCCATATCTCTCGGTAGGCACAGACCACAGGGGGTAGGAGAAGGAAGAGGAAGTGACTCCCAACCTCTCCTGTTTCAGGAAATAGGATGAAAGTAACAGGAAGTCAGAGAGGCTCCTCTTATCAGGGGACCCAAGTCCTTGCTCTCTCGGTCTCAGAAATAGAGAGCCCAGGGGTACACATGCCAGTTGTTTGGGTCCAGAGGAATGAAGGCATGTTCAGACACACAGGCAGGCATGCACACAGGTCACGTGATTTCCGTGGGACATTCGAGACATCCTCTGAGTTCCTCCCTCACCCACCTATCCACCTGTTTTCAGTGAGTCCCTCAAGAGCCTCCCTGAGTCAGGCTGAGACCTCCAAGTCCTCCCCCCAACCTCATTGGTTTGGCCTTACCTCCGGTTGCTATGGTGATCTGCCGCAGAAGATGCCCATAGAAAGGGAAATCAAAGGACAAGACCACTCTCTGCAGGGACAGGAGAGAGTCCCCATGGGTGGTATGGCCAGCCAAACACTGGTCACCCTCCCTGCACCACACTTATCTGAACAATGTGGCCACAGGCATATCCAGGGTAGGGCTCCGAGGATTACAGCTGGGTACTCCACTGAGCTTCCTCTGACTGAACCCACCCCAATTACAAATTTCGGACCATAACCATGTGTACTCCCAGGCAGCCATTGCTGGCCTAGCCCCGAGCTTCTCAGCCCAGGCTGTCCTGTTAGGCCTAGGCACTCACCGAAGCCTGTCGGTGAGAACTTGAGAGGACCCTGTGGACCCTCACTTGGCTCGGGTTGGCCACATCCAGGTCCACCCACAGATCCTGGCTTCGTTTCTCACCAGGGCCATAGACACGGGACACGTAGTAGTTATGGTTGTCCTCCTGTGGGGACAGAGACAGAGCCCATAGGTGGTGTGAGGAGTCAGGCAAGCTGGACACCAGCCTCTGCCCCTCCCTACCCAGACTTCCCAATATCCTCCTGGCCCAGAGCACCTGACCTACTGCTTTTGGACTGAAAGCTCCTGGGACATCCTTGGTGAGTGTTGTTCCAAGCCATTCCTCAGCAGGTCTGCCGCTCGCTCCATATATACCCAGCCCTGTCCTGTCCAGACAAGCCAGAGGCTTATCCTGTAACTCTGAACGTTTCAGAGCATGACAAAGGCCACGCTCAGTATTGGGGACATGATGGAGAAGCCCCAGATAAAGCCTTTGTTTCAAGGACCGTGCCTAGACCACAGAGGACACAATCTCTGACCTGCCCTAAGAAAAAGGAGAAATACAACAGCTATAACAACTAGAGAAGGTTGTCTCCAATCTTAGGGAGTTGCTAGTCTGTTGGCAGAGGCAGGACACAGTCAATGGAACCCAGACACAGAGGCATGCGCTGAGCAGAAAACAGTAGTGCTCTCTGTGGTCTCCAGATGGAGCAGAGAAGCAAGGAGTTCCTCAGAGGATAATTTTGCATCTCCTTGTGTGGCTGATGCAGATACCACAGCAAGCTGGGTTCTTTACACCGTTTCCCTCAGAAGAACATCTGGGGCCAATGTTTATAGCAGGCCAGGGAAAGTCAGTGAGCTGGGCTGTCTCAGCACTTCCTGGAGCTGTCCCAAGAGCACCCCACAGAAGGCAGCATCAGGGAGGTCAAAGGCTCCCAAGGCTTCTTCGGCTGCGGTGATGCCCTGGGCATCATGGATCATTAATCAGGCTGTAGACCGAGCAGAGTAAACCATGTTCTTCCTGCTGAGCAGCCAACTGCCCAGCCAGCGCTTGGCCTGAGCCCAGTGGAAGCTGGGTACTGGGGCCCTGGCCACTGTATGCCCGCAGAGAACAGAGTATGGTTCTGACAAGAGATTCCCTGTGAGCACATTTTAGAGGCCTAGGGTTGGGGTGGGCTGAGGGGGGTGAGGTCTTCTGGGACCACCTGCTATTGCCAGGCTACATTCCCGTTTCAAACCAAACAGTTTAATAAAGGCCAGCTCTGGCTGGAGAGACAGCTCACTCTTAACTAACAGTGCTTGCTGCTCCCACAGAGGACCAGAGTTCAGTTCCCAGCACCCACACTGCAGGGTACACAACTGCCTATATAAGCCAGCTGTAAGGGATCTGGTCTTTGTGGGTACCCACATGCACATACACATAAATAGAAAGAAAATAAATCTTAAAAAATGAAAAAAGAGCTTAAAGTTTTGAAAAAGGAAATCAAGCTGCCCCCCCCCCCCCGCCACCACCACCACCACCACCTTGTTGGGTTTTGTTTTGTTTTGCTTCTGAGACAGAGTTTCTCTGTGTAGCCCTGGCTGGCTTCTGTAGACCAGACTCTGCCTCCCAAGGGCTGGGATTAAAGATGTGCACCACCACTGCACAGGTAGTTTTAACACAGGGTCTCAAATAGCTCAGGTTGGCCTAGAGTTTCCTATGTAGCTAAGGCTGGCCTTGAACTCCCAATTCTCCTGCATCTGCCTCTCAAGTGCTTAGAATTTTAGGCACGTGCAACCATGCTGCCTTAGATGATTGCTTCTGCTTCAACTTGAGCCCCTGACACACAGGAACAAGCGAGTCACCGCTGTACCTGTGGACTAAGGTTCTCTCTGTCCTGGTCAGTTCTCAAAAAAAAAAAAAAAAAAAAAAAAAAAAAAAAAAAAAAAAAAAAAAAAAAAATTGTGTGGGAGTCAGATGGAGCAGGCTTGTAATCCCAGGAACTTGGCAGGCTAAGGCAGTTACAAGTTCAAGGCCAACCAGAGCTACATAGAATCTGGGTCAGCCCAGACAACTTATTGAGACCCTGCCTCAAAATAAAAAGAATAATAAAAATTAAACACAGAGTAAGCAAAACCCAGTTTGGGCTGCGCAGCCCAGTGGTAGAGCACACACAAGGTGCAGGGTCTGGTGCCCAGGAGAGCAACAGAAGAAATTTCAACAAACTGTATTGGAGGCACAGTGGGCCCTCTTATGACTGAGAGACTAGTGAGGGATGGGGGTCCCTGCAGTGGGTTGAGAATTTGGAAATAAACCTGCCCCCTCAAATCTCAGGCTAAAAGCCTGTTTGGCATTGGAGGGGAGGATCGGGAAGGATGTTCAAATCCTTGGGCATGCTGCTGTGGTGGCTTTAAGCTCAGCCTAAAGGTGTGTCCCATTTTCTAGTACCTACGAAAGTGGCCTTCCTAGAAAGCAGAGTCTCTCCAGGTAAGAAGAGTCAAGGTCGCCCTGGATTAGAGAAGCTCAATCCAATGGCTGCAGTCTTTGTTGTTGTTGTTATTTTAGCCAGGGTTTCTATGAGGCCCTGTCTGTCCTAGAACTAGCTCTGTAGACCAGGCTGGCCTAGAACTCAGAGATTCACCTGCCTGCCGGGATTAAAGGCGTGCACCACCACAGCCCAGCTGCTGTCTTTATCACTGGAAGGCAAAAGCCAGACAGTGGAAATGAGACCCAGGAAGTCATGTGATCATGGAGGCAGAGACTGGACTGGTGTCCTCAGGCCAAAGAGGGCCAGGGATGCCCAGGAGTCACTAGTAGCTAAGAGGGTGGCAGGAGAGCTCTTCCCAGGGCCTCCAGAGGGAGGGTGGCTTCAGACTCTAGGCCTGAGAGAGAATAATTTTTTTCTTATGGCAGAAAGTGAATTCAGGTACCCTCTGCTGTGTGCTGCTGTGGTTCAGTGGGGACAACCTGGAGTTGTTTGCCGCTCTCCCTGTCACTCCCCTGCTTAGGACACCCTGGCGCCCAACTAGAGAGAATGAAAGTTGGGCCTCTTACCACAATGTACAATGCCCTGTGGGCCCGAATTGGGCGTTGCCTAGCCAGCCTGCATTCCCGATTCCTCCTCACTAACGGAGCGTCGGAGTAAGCAGTATTTCCAGCGAACAACAGCAAAACGGAAAACAAACAACTGGCTGTTGAGGTTTTAATGGAGTCTTTGGGAAGAAATCCAATTTAGTTGCTTGTTCCTGTTAGCTTTTTTCTTATCTCTATCCTGTCTGGCATGCAGATCTGATAGCTGGATCTTCAAACCCACACTGTAAGTTTAAGGGCAAGTACCACATCCTAGGATGTAAGCACCGAGCTGGATGGGGCCTAGGCTTTTGATGACATGTTGGAAGGATGCCTCTTACATCTCCGATGCCCATCACCTAAACAAACCCTTCCAGATGGCAGTAGTCTGATCCTCTGCCCACCTCCATTTCTGCACCCTCCTTTCTCTCCCTGTTTATTGGGTTTCTGTCTGTCGGGCTTCTCTCTGTTCTGGAAATCATCAACACTTGTCTGCCTCAGAGCCTTGGTGTCTCCTGTCCAAAAAAAAAAAAAAAAAAAAAAAAATTCCCATGATCCATTCAAAAGATGGCTCTTCAACCAGGCCTGGTACAAATGCCTGGAATTCCAGAACAACAGCCATCCTCAACTACAGTAAGTTTGAGGCTAGCCTGGGCTCGCTCCCTGTCTGGGGCGAGAGTGGAGTAGTTGACTGCTCAATGAGGGGTCACTCCCTTAAGAGGCTATCTCACACTCTGAGTCTCTCCCTCAGAGATATCTTATCTGGCTGCTTCAAGTTTTCTTTCATTAAGATTTACTTACTTCTGGGTTGAAGAGATGGCTCAGCTGTTAAAGGCTAGGCTTATAGCCAAATATATAACAGTTCCTTCATGTGTGTGCTTTGCTTGCATATATGTCTGTATACCAGATGTATGCACGGTGCCTGAAGAGGCCAGAAGAGGAGAGCAGATTCCCCTGGAACTGGAGTTACAGACTATTGTGAGCCACGATGTGGGTGCTGAGACTTGAACCTGGGTCCTTCAGAAGAGCAGTCAGTGCTCTTAACCTCTGAGCCATCTCTCCAACCACCCTTACTGACTTTTATACCTATAGGACAAAAGTTCCCTCAAGTTAGGGGCTGCATTCCCCTAGGGAGCTCTGGCCCAGAGCAGGGCTTGCTGAGCAGGACACAGGACAAAGAACATAGGACACAGGACAAAGAACACAGGACACAGGACACAGGACAAAGAACATAGGACACAGGACACAGTTCGAGGTCTGCACAAGCTCTGTCTGTTTTATAGCTTCTATCACTGGCTCTGGACATGTTAGCATGCAAGTATGACAGCAGGAGAAAACAGGGTTTCAGGGACTTGTGGGGGGTCCCTTGAGCCCCACCCTTTCCTGGGAACCTGAGCAGCCGTGTTGAGGATGGCACATGGTGGCTGAGAGGAGTCAGACTCTGTCAGCCTGCTTCTTAGGACTCACAAGGCAAGAGCATCCCCAAACCTGGGAGAGAAGCTGCCACACTCTGACACACAAACAGATGCCAACACATCTCTTGTTACCTCCTTTAGAGAGAGTGGGGACTCTGGGAATGTGTCTGGCTGGGCCACTGCTCTGAGTCCTGTACACCATGGGATAACAGGTAGCACGGTCCACAACCAGGTGACAGCCAGGTCCACAGCCAGGTGACAACCCAACTCCCAGCTGCAATATTTGAGGGAGGTATGTGGGCTCATTCTTGGAATGCCCTAGGGGCCCTCCAGTGACATCTTTGAGGTAGCAAAAGATTGTACTCATTCAGATCAAGGACATTTAAGGAGCTGTCACCTGTAACTCTGTCCCAGTCCCCTCCAGCTGCTAATATCGCAGCAGGCTGGGAAAGTGTGGCACAGGTTCTGCTCCAGGTAGGAGGGGCTATACCTGACCAATGATGAGCCTTCTTGTTGGCAGGTCCTGAAGCATGCAGGCCCTCAGAACATAGACACAGAGGGTACACATGTATGTACCTCACATGCACCCACACTCCGGGTCACACATGCCCATGCAAGCACACATGTCCATGCACATATAGGCATAGACACACATGTACATGTATGGAAACAAACACACACACAAAGAAACATGTGAACACACACACACAAATGCTCACATATGCAACACATGAACACACACAGGTGTGTGGTCACCTACAACTACACATGTGCACATTGACAAGACCACATACACATACATACATGTATACACATTCATGCAAACAAGGCACAGGTACACACACTGGTACACAAGATTGAACATACAACACACACATACATATTTGAGCATCAGTGTGCACAAGAATGAGTGTACCCACACACTAGTGCACGTTATACACACAGGACACACATGCATGGATGCACACACATGGACAGATAAATGCACACAGATACAAAAGCACATGCATAAGTGGTTAGGGAAACAGATAAGACTTAATGAGAGTAAGAGAAATGGACCGAGTCAGGGTGAGGTTGGGAGACAAGGGAGAAGAGGGGATGGCGGTGTTTGTGGTGCTGGCACGGCACCAAGCTGGCATTTCACAGGCCCCGCTGCCAGCCATTTGAGAGGTTCATTTTTTGTTTGTTTTGTTTTTGTTTTGTTTTGTTTTGTTTTTGAGACAGGGTCTCTCTACATAGCCTTGACTATCCTGGAACTTGCTATGTAGACCAGGCTAGCCTCCAACTCACAGAGATCCACCTGCCTCTTTGTCCTGGGTGGTGGGACTAAAGATGTGTGCCTGGAACTCCATTTTCTAAGTAGTGAAACTAAGGCCTTGGATCACACACCTACCTCAGATCACAGGTGGTGTGTGATCTGTGCTCTGCCTACTGTCCCTCAGGTCTTTTGGCAGATGTCTCCCTAGTAGGTGACCTGGGACACTTTTCCGTTAAGAATTTAAATCTCTTGCGTCACCAGGTGCTGTGGTGCACATCTGGAATCTCAGCTCCTCAGGAGGCTGAGGGGAGAGGACCATGATGTCTGCAATGCAGCTCCAGCCAACAAAGGGAAACTCAAAATAAAGAGTTTCAAGAGGCTCTCTCATTGGGGACAACCATGGGTCCTTTATGGAGGACAGATGTAGTTCAGGGACAGAGTTCCTTCCATCTCACCACCAGTACCTGAAAGGTGTGGTTGTACTGGCTGGTTTTGTGTGTCAATTTGACACAAGCTGGAGTTACCACAGAGAAAGGAGCCTCCCTTGAGGAAATACCTCCATGAGATCCAGCTGTAAGACATTCTCTCAATTAGTGATCAAGGGTGGGAGGACCCATTGTGTGTGGTGCCATCCCTGGGCTAGTAGTCCTGGGTTCTATAAGAAAGCAAGCTGAGCAAGCCGGGGGAAGCAATTCAGTAAGCAGCACCCCTTCATAGCTTCTGCATCAGCTCCTGCCTCCAAGTTCCTGCCCTGTGTGAGTTCCTGTCCTCACTTCCTTTGGTGATGACCAGCAATGTGGAAGTGTAAGCTGAATAAACCCTTTCCTTCTCAACTTGCTTCTTGGTCATGATGTTTTGTGCAGGAGTAGAAACTCTGACTAAGACAGTGGCACAGAACATCTTCCAGGAGGACCCCAGGCAACCCTTCATTAAGTGGCACAAATCTGAACAGCACGAGAGAGAGATCTGGGCTGCCATTCTCTGGTCACCATGTTTGCTTGTTTGTTCTCATACAGCTGGCTTCTACCTAAACACTAGAGCAGAGTGCCCAAGCTTGGAATGAACTCAGGGACACTTCTCAGTTGCCCCTACAGGTGCCTTATTGTGTTGCCACCTGCCCCAGCTGTCTTGATGGAGGTGCCCACTATGGCAGAGACAGATACAGTCTCCTAGCAACCACTGTCTGCCTAGCTAGGGATAGCTGCACAGCTGTGTATGACCAATGGGAGATTAGCAGAATTCTGTGCCCTCCTCACAACCTGAATGGGATGCAGATGTGATGGTTGGAACAGAAACAACTGCCTTACATTACAACAAATGGAAGGCAGAGTTGCAGAGTGCAGAGCAACAAGACAGAGGGACGCTCCCCACACCATGGGGACCCCTTAATAGCCCTCGCTCCTGCCACTCTCTGTGATAAAAGAGATTTACTTTGTGTCTTAAGGCCCAGACACTGAGGCATTTGCTATGAGGACTGAATGTGCATTCTAATTAATACAAAAAGCGGGACATGGTGATATGTCTGTGATCCCTGTGCTTAGGAAGTAAGGCAGGAGAGTCTGGAACTCAAGGCCAACCTTGGCTACATTGCAAGTTTGAGGCCAGCCTGGGTTGTATGAGATACTATTTCAAAGAAAGAAAGAAAGAAAGAAAGAAAGAAAGAAAGAAAGAAAGAAAGAAAGAAAGAAAGAAAGAGAAAGAAAGGAGGAAAGAAAGAAAGAAAAAGAAAGAAAGAAAGAAAGAAAGAAAGAAAGAGAAAGAAAGAAAGAGGAAGAGAGAGAAATAGGGGTGGGGGCAGGGAAGCAAGCCCCAGTGGTCTCCTCAGCCAGTCAACACAATATTCAATATTGTGTGTGTCTTACTCAGGATGCACAGGCCAAGGAGCTCACACCATGCACACAGACCATCATTGCATACAATCTGCTGTTTGTTCCCTGGAGGGTGGTCCCTAGGTGCTGGGACTGGAGGCAGTATTGGTTTGACATTACAAAGAGTTGGTCAGTGTAACGAAGGAGGCAGTATCCATGACAAACGTGCACAAAACCCTGGTCAATCATCTTCCTGATTCACAGGCAACAGGTGAGTTCAGACTTTTCTTTCCTTCCTTGGCAGCTCAGCACCTACATCCCATGACAATGAAGCCACTCTGTACCTTCTGGTACCTTCTCCAGCACCCTCCCTCCCATAGCAGCCTGTGGAACACCTCCAGAATTCTTAGGGTTCTGTGGGGGCATCGTTTAAAAACGACTGTTCCAGGATCAAGTGTGTGGGCTTAGGTGTCAGCCTGATCCAAGTTCAAAACCCAAACATGACGATGGTTGTGCCAAGCATCAGCGTTTGCCTTCTTCAGCAGCCTCCGGATGCTGCAAGCTTGGAAAGCTCATAGGGTTTCCTCTGAGCAGGACAGTGGAAAGCCGCTGCCCACAGCCGCTGTCCACAGCAGGTGTCCCGTAAGTGTGAGAGCCTGATTTTGTTGGACCTTTCTATGAGATGTTTTGACAGCAGAGGCTGTCTCCTCAAACATTCCCCTCCATCCTATTATCTGCATGGCGAGGCTCTTCTCTCTCAAGTCACTCATGCACATACACACACCTCCCGCCCCCAGGCACTTTGCTCTGATGCTCTGACAGCAAGTGAGCGGGACTGTATTTACCTTGGCAAAGCTTAAGATGTTTCTGGAAAAAGAAACTCCAGCTGAGCTCTCACAATCAGCCCATCACCTGCCAGCCAGTTGGCTGGTCCGCATGCTGGGCAAGCAACCAGGGGCACTTGCAGAGCTGACAGGAAAGCTTGACAGGCCAGGCTTGTCAGGATAGCATTTAGGCCGCTGGGGCCAACCGGGGAAGTGCTGCTGAGAAAGGGTCTCCCAATCACTCCAGTCTTTGAGGGTTTACAAAAACACAAGGAATATGTTTTAGATCCCAGCTATTTAAAATGGTCCTGGAGCCGGGCAGTCTCGCAATACAAACAAACAAACAAACAAACAAACAGACTGACTCATTCCAGAAACATCCAGATCTGTGTCAGCTTGACAAGCTCAGCTCTTCAGCTGCTGAGCCATCTCGGCTTCTCTTTCCCTGACACATTCCAACACTGAGTGAGGCCTTTGCTAGATGCAGCCTCAAACCTTGACCTTCAGAACTGTGAGCTAAATAAACCTCTGTTTATTTATTTTTGTTGTTTGTTTGTTTGTTTGTTTAATTTTGAGGTCTCAGCTCTGGTACCAACGTAAACAGCATATACTCAAAATCCCAGCACTGGGAAAGAGGACAGGAGAGGACCCCTGGGGCTCCATGGCCAGCCTACCTTAATGCAATGAAAGCCTGTCTCAAAAAACAAGTTACAAGCAAACAAGCCAAGGTGGACAGCTCCTAAGAAAGGACAAGTTGGGGGCCAGAGAGACGGCTCAGCAGTTAAGGCTACTGACCACTCTTCTGGAGGTCCTGAGTTCAATTCCCAGCAACCAACATGGTGGTCCACAACCATCTGTAATGGGATCCATTGCCCTCTTCTGTGTGTCTGAAGGCACCTACAGAGTACTTTATATATACATGAAATAAATAACTTTTTTAAATGACAAGTTAAATAAAACAGGTTTTAATAGTGGATGTAGTATTCCTAGTTGTCACTTATATAAGCTTCATAGTGGTCCATACAGAAAACAAAACACTCCTTATTTTGTTTTTGAGACGAGGTCTCTTTATATGCCTAGGCTGGCTTTCAGCTCCCAGCAATCCTCCTGCCTCAGCCTCTCAAGGACTGGGATTCCAAGTGTGAACCACTGCACCCTACTATTTTCTTTTTACTGGCCATTTGTCGCTTTTATGTTTGCACTCTCCTAAACACCACTACAGTAACCTCACTGCAGCATCTTCTGTTGTAAGTTCCAGCCTTGACTACAGAGTGAGACTCTGACTCAGCAAGCAAGAAGCAAGCCAGCCAGCCAGCCAGCCAGCAAGCAAGCAGGAGGCTGGGGGAGAGGAGAGGTGTCTGATTAAGAGTACTTGCTATGGAAGCAAGAGGATCTGAGTTCGAAGCCCCACCAACCATGTAAAAGCAGAGCATGGTCATGCATGCTGGCTATCAGTGCTGAGAAGCAGAGATGTCTGGACCCTGCTAGCCTAGCCCGACCACAAGCTTAGTGAGGAACCTTGTCTCAAAGATGGGTAATCAGCAACTCTGGCTAAATGTTGCTTAGGGCAGAGCTGAGTGTGAAATGGACAGAATCTCTGGAGACACAGGCAGCCCCCCTCCATGTGTGCCCTCACAAGGCGCTGGTGAGTGAGCCCCAGGGCAATGGAGCAGAGGTCCTTAGAGACCCAAGTCCACCCTGGGATTAGGTCTTCTAACACCATTGGAGACCATTAGAGGTGGGGAGCCCCTCCATCCTTTGCTCTCTCAGAGGAGTATCTACCAAGGACAGGTAAGGATCACAAGTGACAGATAGCCTGGGTCTAAAGTGCCAGAGGGAGGCAAGCAACACAAACTCGTACATGTACTCCAGTGTGGGTGCCAAGAGGCATGTGACAAATATGAGAGTGTTCCTTAGGCTCATTACAGCTCTGTGGCTGTCAGAAAACAGCCACATCTAGAGTTTTCTCTGCACAGGAAGTACCCTAAGTGCCTCCTCCCTCCATGTTGCTAGGGGGTCAGGATTCGAGTCTCTTCACTGTCCCATCTACAGTCTCCTGGCCCCTCCCGGTTCTAGAGAGACACCTGAAAGGGGACTCGAGCCACAATAAGGTCTGCAAGATTCCCAGGGCCCTGGCTCTGGTCCCTGGCTGTCACGGGTTTCCATGAGCAACTGGTTTCCCACCTCCGTCCTTGGCAGAGGCTCCCTGCTCCTGACACACCCCAGCCCACAGCAGGGAGGAGCCTTTTCCTCAGGGGCTGTGGTTGAGTCAGGGACTCAGTGTAGCCTTAAGTCCCTGATTTATTTGTGTCCAGGCAGGTGTCACTCCAGCCCACTAAAGATGGGAGACTCTTTCACATCTGGTGTGGCATCTGAAGTCCCTTCCAGATAGACTTCATCGTAAACCTTCATCCTCCAATCTCATCTCTTAGGCGGAGCTGAGGACAACTCCACAAAGGACCCTTCTCCCAGCTGACCTCATTTTATAGTGTGACCTCTATTTAAAATTAACCATTGTTTACTTTTTTGTTTGTTTGTTTGATTGGAGACAGGGTTTCTCTGTGCAGCCCTGGCTGTCCTGGAACTCTCTCTATAGACCAGGCAGTCTTTGAACTCAGAGATCTACCTGCTTCTGCCTCTCAAATAGAGGATCAAAGGTGTGTGCCACCACACCCAGCTGCAGTGTGGCTTCTTGGTGTGCGGCTGTCAAGGGGTCATGAGGCCTCAGGATGGTAGAATTCTTGTGCTCAAGTATTGCCACAATGGTGCTTCAAAAGGCTGGCATTCTGGCTGTTACCCTGACCATTATTACTTATTTATTTCAGGAAACTGGGGACAGGATCTACAACGTACTATAGTCTAAACTGACTTTGAACTGTTGGTAATCCTCCTGCCGCTTCCTCCCATGTGTTGGGATGGAAGGCATGCACCACTACACTGTCCTCTGCTTTTCCGCTTTGAGACAAGCTTTCATTAAGCTGCCCATTAGCTGGGAAATCTCTCTGTAACCTACTTAAGCTTTGAGTTTCCTACTTCAGTCTTCTGAGTAACTGGGCCAGCCCTGGCCACCATTATAAAACTGGTTAGAGAGACTAGAGAGAAGCTCCGAGGTTAAAAGCACATAGCATTCTTCCAGAGGACCAGATAGGGTTCCTAGTACCTCCATCCATTGACTCTTAACTGCCTGTCACTCCAGTTCCAGGGGATTTGACACCCCCTGCTGGCCTCTGAGGGCACCTGCACATTTGTGACATATACATACAGAGACACACTTTGGTACTCATAAATACACTGTAAAATAAAACAACGCTCCTTTAAAGACCTCAAAAATCACCTGGACAGGGCTGGAGAGATGGCTTACAGGTTAAGAGCAATGACTGTTCTTCAAGAGGGCCTGAGTTTAATTCCCACCAACCACATGGTGGCTCACAACCGTCTATAATGGGATCCGATGCCCTCTTCTGGTATGTCTGAAGCCAGCTACAGTGTACTCATATACAAAATAAATAAATAAATAATTCTTTTAAAAAAAAAAATCACCTGGATTTTAAAAAAAATCTAAAAGCTTAGATCTGATAAGCTTTTATACCCAGATACCCTGCAGAACCATGTAATTATCTACTTTCTTTTTTACAGGAGCAAGGACAGAACTCAGGGACATACACACACACACAACACACACACACACACACACACACAGAGAGAGAGAGAGAGAGAGAGAGAGAGAGAGAGAGAGAGAGAGAGAACAAATGCTCCTCCATTGAGCCGCACCCCTACTCCAAGTGCAGATTTTTAATTTTGAAATTATATTATTTTATTTATGTATATAGGTGTTGCCTGCACATATGTCTGCACACCACATGTGTACCTGGTGCCCAAAGAGACCAGAAGAGGGTGTCAGATCCCTTGAACTGGAGTTATAGACAATCCTGAGGTGCCATGTGGGTACTTAGAATAGTACCCAGGTCCTCTGGAAGAACAGCCAGTGCTCTTAACCACTGAACCATCTCTCCAGCACCATGTGGGGTACTGTAAAGAAATGAACCCCCCAGGTTTCAATGCTTCTGAAATAATCTGTCCAGAGTGGAGCCCAAGAATGTATGTTTGTTTTTAAGCCTTGGTGTTACTAAATCCACCAGGGCTCACAGAATGCAGCTGCTCCTTCTAGACACCCACATACAATTGCTCCCAGAAGTTTGTGTCTCTGTGGTTATTTCCTGTGACGCCCTCTTTGTACACTGGGACCTGGCCCTTCGAACCATCATGCCTGGGTCCTGAGCAGGTACCAGTTAGTTAATACAGAGTCCAAGAAAGCCATGAGGAATGGGGTGAGGTGACAAGAGTCCCTTCTTTAGGAATGTTTTATCAGCTCACTGTCCCTGCTACCATTCTTCCATGCCTACCCTGCTCCTCAGATCTGAATGTTCCAGAAAGCAAGACAGAATGGGAAGTGAGTGGGCTGTGTCCTTTGAGAGTTCACCTCAGAGCTGGGATGAGGGCCTGCTGAGGAAGCCATTAACGTCAGGTACAGTGGTAAGGGAACCAAAAGTCCAGGCGTTGAGAAAAACATCTTAATATGGCATTTAAAGTCAAAATGAATAACCCAGCTAGTGATGGTGCACACCTTTAATCCCAGAACTTGTGAAGCAGAGACAGGTGGATCTCTTGAGTTTGAGAGCAGCCTGGTCTACAGAGTGAGTTCCAGGACAGCCAGGGCTACACAGAGACAGAGAAACCCTGTCTTGATATGCCCCCCCCCCCAAAGAAAAACCAAAAACCAAAATAACAAAAATCAACACTAGTGCCAACACTGGTGCCATCTGGATAAGTGAAGTCTCAAAATGCTTAATGGTGACAGAATCAGTCTTGGTGATAAACCATGACTGAGCTAAAGGAAAACACAGCACCAGAAATGACAGAGAAAACGGAAACAAAACAAATAACCCAAACCCTCAAAGCTTATGAAATACCCTTAGTGAGAAAGGACCAAGAACAAGAAGGAGGATTCTCAGAAGGCACATGATAAAAAGGTCTTAGGAATTTAAAACCTGGCCAGGCGTGTGTAACAGGGCCCTGAGACCTTAGCACAGCTGACTCCATGATAGAAGAACCATTCAGACTGCAAAACGCAGCACATAGACAGCACCACTTGCCAAAATGCAAACATAGAACTAATCCATGAAAGACCATAGTTTCGGGAAAGCCTGTAAACATACCGGCTTTGCTATTTGGCTTCCGTAGCTCTGCTTTTGGCTAACTGTTCTTGGTGACCGAAGTATGTCAGCCCAGGCATGATATGGTTTTTGTTCTTAAAAGCTCACCCTGAGAAAGGCTTGGGGCTACACTGGGATCCCAAATACCCAGTGTAGACACCAGCTACCCAATAAAGATTTTTCTATTGGCTTAACCCCATGTCTGGTCAGTCTTCTCTCGTGGGTACACCCCACAACAGTGTGGTTGCTCCAGTTGGAGGTGAGACAGGCCTACATAATAAATTCCAGGCTAGCCTAGGGGTGATAGTGAGCACTCTTTAAAAGGAATACACACACACACACACACACACACACACACCACACACCACACACCACACACACACACACACATACCACACACCACACACACACACACACACACACACATACACACACACACACACACACACACACACACACACACTCGACCTTATAAACTTCATTTTTCTTTTTCGAGACAGAACTTGCTATGTAGGCCAAGCAATCCTCCTGGCTCAGCCTCCTGCAAACTAGAAGTACATGTGTGAGCCACTATACCATATGCTGCACCTAATGTCTTAGGGGGCAGGAAGCAGGGTGTATGTATGTGCTGAGGTGCGGGGCTCATTAGGGAGCCCATGCTGGCCTTGAACTCTTGGCCATCCTCCTGCTCAGCCTCCTGAGTGCTGGGCTTATAGATGTGAGGCACCCTGCTCTGTAGTTCCAGCAGAGCCCTCCACAGTGACATTAGAAGAAAATGGTGAGATGCCTTCAAGCTTTGAAAGGAAAATTATTTTTAATTTATAAGTCTATATTTGGTGAAGCCATCGATCAAAAGGGAGAGCAGAATTTTCAGACATGCACGTCCTCAGGAGAGTCTTTCCTGAGAGGTGACCTCTGTCAGGAAACTTAACTGTCATAGAATCCAGCAGGAAAGGGAAGACACAGGGTAGAGGGACAAGGGCTCCAACACTCCAGAGACAGAGGAGGAGGAAGTGCAAGCTGGCGACTGTGTGTGGGGGTGGGTTGGGGGGGGCAGTCCAACATGTTGAAGCACATTTTTATTTCTGTTTGTTATTGGACATTGAAGACAGGGTTTTATGTAGCCCAGGCTGGCCTTAGACTTACTATGTGGTCAAGGATGTCCTTGAACTTCTGATCCCCCTACTTGTCTCTCAAGAGTGCTGGGATTACAGGTATGCACCACCACACCCAGTTTATGCAGTTCTGGAGATCAAACCCAGGCTTAAGGAATGCTAAGTAAGTGTTCTACCAACCAAGCTACGGCCCGGCCCGGCTCCCTTGATGACAAGTTTGACCACACTGAAAATTACACCTGAAGCTAAAGGACAGCATATAAGAAGGCGTTCCTGGGATTAGCACAGAGAACTGAGCAGGCAGAGCCAGGGAGATAGCAAAGATCACAGAAAAAAAAAAAAAAAAAAAAAAAAAGCAAAAATTAAAATACAAGAAAGAAGGGTGGAGAGACAGTGTGATGATCCAAGTTTGATCCCTGGGACCCATATGGTGGAAGGAGAGAACTGACTTCTGAAAGTTGTCCTCTGACCTACACACACACACACACACACACACACACACACACACACACACGTGCGCATGCTATAGTGCATGCACCCCCGTGCCAACACAGAAGTTAATAAATTAAAAAATAATAATACTAAAAGAAACAAGCCATTACCCCACTTAGATCACATGATGGTGCTATAATGAAAGGCACATGAGTTAAGAAAGACAGATGGAAAAGAACGTCCTGAGGAGAACAGCAGAGCCGAGTCCTCTATCACAACGGACAAGAAGCAGATAATGAACAAAGCCCACTCAGTGCTGGGTCTGGTGGCCCACGCCTTTAGGCCCAGTGCTTAGGATGCAGACGGATCAGACAGATCTCTTTGAGTTCAAGAACAGCCTGGTCTACATAGCGAGTTCAAGGCCAGCCAAAGCTACATCGTGAAAACCCAGTCACAAAACCAACTAAACAAAGCTCACTCACTACTCACTCATTAAAGGCATTAAAGAGACAGAATAACTGGAAAACAACAAACCAGAGGTATCCTGCTGTTGAGGAGGGGTGGGAGAGCAGCCTGGCACTTCTGGGTTTATTCTTCCAGAACTATAGAACTATGCTATTCTAGAACTAGATGGGCCAATACTGCCCACACTGACCCTGGACTCAGGGCTCTGATCTTCCTCTCGCCTCGGCTTGATGCTCGGCTGGGACCACAGACTCGGCTGGGACCTCTACAACACTGTTAGGACAACAGACAGGGGCGGGCGGCCATGTGCCCTCACCTCTATAACACTGCCTGATGACTGAACGTTTCTGAAAGGTCCATGGAAGTAAAGAAATCGATGCTGCCAAGTTCACCCTCTCGTTGCTGCGTCTTGTTCTGTAGCCTTTGTGCACCCTGCGCCTGCACCCTTCCCAGACACCACACCACACACCCACACTCGCTCACACTCATCCCAGACACAAGTCACCAGAAGTGGCTAACTGTGGGCCTGTGGACATAATATGCAAAATTCCTCAGCCACAGGTGCACAGCACTGACAACTCACTCAGGCTGCAGAAGTCCTTCAGCTTTCAGAGTTACCTCCTCCCACAGAGAGCTTCGCACCCCCAGGCCCAGAAATGTCTACCTCAGTGACACCTGGACTGGTTTCTCCTCCACTCCAACCACCTCATGATGCCTCTTTCTGCAGCCCTGTCCTTAACCTTTAGGGCCCCACAGTCTAAAGAGGCAGAACCGTGGTGGAGCGGGGCTTAAACTGGCAGCCTTGGTGTAACTGCCTACACTACCTTCAGCTCTCTCTTCTCTAAGTCGTGGCGGAGTTCAGAGGCTGCACTGTATCTCCTAGAGCAGATTACTTCATCTCTTCTGGCAGAGACCAGCAGCCTTCGAAACTCTGAGATGCTTTGATCCTGTGATCCAGCCTGGAGCTGGCCTGCCTCCTCTTCTCTAGGATCCCTATCCATTCAAGTCTCTGTATCTGACACCGAGACAGGCTCCAGCTTCCCTCTCCCTCCATGTCAGTTCTGCACTCACCACCACCCTAGTCCTGTTGTCCGATAGTGTGTCGATGGCCAAGGAGTCCCCACCGAGGTCCTGGCTTAGCTGGGTCTTGCCTGGCTTCAACACCTGCCTGGGACTCTCTCGGGGTCTGCGACTCCAGCCTTGCCTGGTCCTCTTGGCAGTCCATGCAGAGTCTTGACCTTCATCATGACCTGGGAGAGGGAACAGAACACTTGAGTGGTGGTGGCCTCAAGGAAGGATGTGCGAAGGGATCCAGGCCTATCCTGGAGAAGCCTCAACAGTACACCATCATTGGTTCTGGGGATACTGGATGACCAGGACAGCAGGCTCACAACACAGATTGAGAGCTGTGTGTCTCATACCATACCCAGAAACACGCACATGCAATACTAAAGCCACTCAGCCGTCCATGGTGGACAAGGTTTGTCTGGCAAACCAGAATCAGCCTCAGGGGTTAAAGGTGCTGGGGTTGGAGCTCAGAGCCTCCCAAGTGCCAGGCTCTACCACTGAGCTGCATGCCCAACAGTGCCCTTCTATTTCTATCTCTTTGTGTTTTGAATACTCCATACATCTCACATCAGTGGAATCATACGATATATCTCTTGTGGTGGTTGGCTTCTTTCACTTAGCACATTGTCTTCAAGGTTCAGACGTGCTCTTTCTGAAGACTGAATGGTAGTCCCTGCTATACCCCAGTTTGCTTGTCTGTTTGTCTAACAATAAACATGTGTTGTTCCCACGCGTCGGCTTCCGTGAGTGCTTCTAAGGGGAACAAAGGGTGTGAGCATCTCTTTGGGGACCTATTTTCAACTTTTTGGGCCATACGCCCAGAAATGGCTCAGCTAGTAATTCAGTTTCCTTTCCTACTGTTTTCCACATGAAATGGCTAGGCTAGTTCATTTGCATATTTTTAAATTATTTTATTTTATGTATTTGGCAGGTTTGCCAGCATAATGTGCCCATGGAGCCCAAAGAGGGTATATGGACCTCCTGGAACCATAGTTACAGCTGGTTGTGAGCAGCCGTGTGGGTGCTGGGAATCAGACCAGGTCCTCCGGAATCTCAGCGAGTGCTTTCAACCGTCGAGCCATCTCACCAGCTCCCAAGGACAGTTCTGAGTGTGAGTGAGCATCGGTTCATGTGCTATTGGCTGTTTGTGCACTTTCTTTGGAAAAAAAACGTTTAAGTCTTTGGCCCATTTAAGCCTGGTGGCTTGTTGTCCTGGATTGTTGTTCTGGAGGCTTCTTAATAGCATCTTTTCTCTCTACCTAGTAGACCCAGCTACGCCCCACTCTCCTCCCCTCCCCCACCAGCTTTGGCAGCTGAAAGTCCCTCCAGATTTTAGCAGAAACTTCTCGGAAACAGGTCGTTCTCCCTCGCAAACTTGACTTGATTTGTTTGTTTTGAAACGGGATTTCAATACTTAGCCCTGACTGACTTGGAACTCGCTATCTAAATGAGGCTGGCCTTAAATCTAAGAGATCTGCCTGTATCTGCCCCTAGGGTGCTAGGGTTACAGGTGTGTGTTGTCACACCCCTTGTCCTGCTGAGGGGCAAAGTTGTAGCCTATCACTATTTTCAAGCTTTGACCTCAGACAAATCACTTTCCTTGCGTAACAAGGGACCCAGAAACCAGCTGTGATGACAGGGAGGTTTTCATCTCAAATGCCATCTCCCATTAATTAGCGGCAGCCAGAAGCGCTCTAGACAGGAATTCCCAAAGCCACATCTGTGTTTATCAGCAGAGATTGTCGTGATCGATTAGTAATGTCTGTCACGAGCACAGGATTGGCAAGTGGCCGCACAGAGGCAGGTCTTCCAAGCATCCAGCTCTCTTGGGGCTGATAAACTAATTCTAAACGATCCTGAAAAGCATCCTTCTCCATTTCAGAGAGGTAGGTTCCCAAAGCTGTGCCCAAATTCCCATTACCAGAGGAGTCACATTCTAATTGTCACACCTGCCCTGAATATGTGAAAGGCACAGACAGGTAGAAGGCTACCTGTGGCCTTCACCAATTTTGGGTCCTAGGTCAGATACCCATCTCCTCTCAACCTCTGACTCCAAGCTCTTCTAGTGATTCTCTCTGTCCAAGACCCCCTCCCTAAGGCCACTTTGTGCCCTCGTCCAGGGAGACCTGTGTTCGCAGGCCTCTCTCCACTCTCCTCAGAGTGCCTGGCAAACAGTAAGTGCTCAATCACTGCTTAATTGAGGACACTACACTAGGGGACAGCTCTCTGGTAGCAACAAGGACAGAGATTGAAACAGGGCTTAGCTGGACCAGGCCCGAGGCCTGGCCAGGATGCTGCTGCATAGCTCTGATTTGTCATTAGACATTTTATCCAATTAAATCATTCTTGGCTGCTGGTGCCTGCTGGACTCTTGCCGGCCCCTCTCACATCTCTGCCCCAAATCATAACCAGATGCTCCTGGAGAATATGGGCAGAGGGGCAGTTCTGACCTCTTCCCCGAGCTATCTACCGAATGGCTGAAAGCCCAGAGCTGGGTGGCAGCTGCCGACCACTCAGCCCCACACAAGCTGCCCGACCTCATCAGCAAGGCCACAGCTGTTTGTGGCAGGTCTGTTTGTACTGAGTTGGGTGGCCTTCTCCCCAAGTCCTCCTGCAAGTGTCCCCAAGGGCAGGGCAGGAGCTAAGACTGGAAAGCCACACATGCAGGCCAAGTGGAAGGGCTGGTGGGTGGACAGGCAGGAAGTACCAAGTCTGAACTGACCTTGGAGAGGGATGGTAGATGGTGAAGTAGGAGGCCCACAGGAGGGCAGGGAAAACATCTGGGCTTCCGGTTCCAGCCCACCACCCCTAAGCTAGGACCTGGCATGTTTTCCTCTTTAAGCTGCAGCTTCCCTGTGTAACAATCACACCAATAACAAGGCTGATCCAAGTGCTGAGTAAAAACCACCCAGGCATCCAGGCATCATCCAGGCATCCAGGCATCATCCAGGCATCCAGGCATCCAGGCATCCAGGCATCCAGGCATCCAGGCATCCAGGCATCCAGGCATCCAGGCATCCAGGCATCCAGGCATCCAGGCATCCAGGCATCCAGGCATCCAGGCATCCAGGCATCCGGAGGAGTAGGGGCATGGGTTCTATGCGGGATGATGCAGTCAGAGCAGAGGAGGCTAAGAGCTGGGAGTCCCCACAAGTGTCTCTCCAGCTTCGGCATGTCTGCCCTTCCGGTTGGATGGGCAGAATGCCACCTCTTAGTCCGTGCCAGGAGCCAGTGCAGCTGGTTGGTCACATAGGTGCAGGACCACATAGATGCCTGGGCACACAGCCTCGAAACCTAACGGAAGCCACAGCCTAACGGGTTTATATTGATGGCATGCCCGGACAACCCTGGACACCCTTGGTGCTGATTCTGCCTCTCAGTTTCCACTCCATCCTTGGCCTCCAGAGCAGAGACTGAACTCTGTCACTCAGGGCCTTAAGGGCTATATCAACTAATGGCATGGTGTGTCAGCAGTGGCTCCGAGAGACTGCCAGCCACTCTTAGTGTGTCATCCTTTCATCAATCAACCTCAGGAGATGGGCACTAGCTTTAGATCCAGTTTATAAATGGGAAAAACAAGGCTAACAACTCCCCCCCCCCCACTAGGTCACACACTCATTCCACAGCAGGACTGGAACTAAGGTCGGCTGGCTCCAGTCTGGTCAGAACCATAGAGCACAGTGCAGTAAGGCCAAGCATAGAAATGCATGCCCTTAAACTCAGCACTCAGGAGGCAGAGGCAGGCAGATCTTTGTGTGTTCAAGGCCAGCCTGGTCTACAGAGTGAGTTTTGGGTCAGCCAGGACTGTATAATGTGGGGGAATGCAAAGATCATGCTCCCATCCCCTGACCTGGCACAGACCTGCTACAGTGTGCTAGGGCTGAGGAGGAGCTGGGTTATACCACGGTGGGGCCTGACCCAACTCAAGCTAACCCTTAGAGCCATGCTGCCGCCATATTGTTCTGGCCACTGATGTTCTCTCTGGTATTCATTTCCCCTTCCCACACACTCTAGCTAGAGCACGCCACACAGAAGACCTATGTGATCCATCACTGCTGCGTCCCTCTCACTGCACCCCTGCAGCTGATCCTCTCACCCACCCCTGCAGCTGACCCTCTCTCCACACCCCTGTAGCTGACCCTCTCTCCGCACCCCTGCAGCTGATCCGAGGGCTCTTATGGCCAGACTCCTGCTTTCTCTTTCCCTCACATCCCTCCTGGCCCTCTACGACCCAGCCCTGCTATCCAGCTACCATAGATTCAAAAAGTTTTCTCAGCCAAGACTTTTCTGCTCCTAAATAACCCTCTCCCCCATGAGCTTTTACTCATCCTTCATGTCTGACAAGACGTCAGCGCTTCCCAGAGGCTCCCTGATACTTCTCTCTCCCTCACTCAGATACCAGGGGCACCACCCAAGCTGGCCTCCTGGACCATCATGCCCTGGGTCACCTCTGCATGTAGAATTCTGGGTACTGCAAGGACCAGTGTTCAGGAGGCACCAGAGAGTGGGGGATATGGGAGGCTGGCAGGAGGAGGAAGAAACTCAAGCCTCATACACAGAGACCCTCCCTCAGGCACAGCCTTGCTGGAGACCCTCATTGTTCTATCACAGCACTGAAAAAACACAGGTTTGCCACCAAGCTGGAGGCCCAACCTTGAACCAGAATGCCACATTTGCAGACTCTCTGGAAGCCATCTCTGACAGACAAGATGGGGTGAGAACAGTTCTACCACTTGCTAGGTTGAATCTTCAGCAAACCATCAACACAAAGCAGCCAGCAAAACCAACCTCCCAGGCAGCACGTGGGGGATGTAGCTCAGTTGGTCGAGTGCTCACCTAGTAAGTCACCCAGCATACCAGAAGCTCTGGGTTCGATTCTGCAGTGCTATATAAACATGACATGATGGCATCAGGCCTGTAATCCCATTACTCATTGTTGTTGAGTGGAGGCAGGAAGACCAGAAAGTCAAGACCATCCTCAGTTACACAGTGAGTTCAAAGCCAGTCTGGGCTAGATGACACTGTGTCTCAAAGTCCTGTTCTTTGCTTCATACAAGGTCACACAAGGTTGTCCCAGGCTTAACAAATCCCACCTCCTAAAAATAAAGCCCCTCATACTGAGACTATTCCCCTCACCTTGGAGATTAGAAGTGTGCACAAGAAAGAGGGACACAAGGTAGCAGAGGGGGTGGGGTTGGTTGGGGTGGCGGATGGGGCTCTGCTTTCTGAAGAGTTTAGTCAGAAGCACCTGTATACTCACTGCTGAACAGTTTTGTTTTGTAACAGGGTCTCCTGTAGCAGGCTGGCCTCGAACTCACTACGTAGCCGAGGATGACCTTGAACTTCCAATCCCTTTTCCTCCAAGTGGCCTTGCTCTCAGCGTGGCCCACCATGCCCAGCTTTCCCACACACATTTATCAAGCAAATTCCCACAGAAGGTGTGGGTGGTGGGTGTGGGGGGATGGAGGAGTTCTCAGTGACAGGTGGGCATGATCCTGAGCCCAAACATTCTAGACTTCTTCCCATAGACACAGCACAGTGAATCGGGACAGAGTATGGTTGTTTCCAGGCCCTACCGGCAGAGTAAGTCTCTCTGAGGAGGGACCGCTGCAGCTGATGGGAAGCAGTAGCAATCCCAGAAGCCATCATGAGGAATCTGAATTTTAGTCACAGTATATTAATTTATTGGGAGGTTCCTGGTGGGCAAGGAGGAAACTGAAAGCAGATTAAGGCTGCTTGGGTTACAAGACAAGTGTTCAGGCCGAGTCTAGAGACAGGCAACCTTGGCTCGGAAAATAAAAGGCTGTCGGGGCTCCTTGTGGGTTTCAAAATGGCTGCCTGCAAGATTCTCCCTTCTCTGTGTGCCCTTTGTGCCTCCGGTTCCCGAGACCAGACCCTCAGTGAACATCCCCTGGGCCTGAAGGCCATCTTCCTCTCTGCCTGACTTCTGGCTGCTTCTGCTTTCTTCAATAGACTCCTTGAGGTCATTGATGCCTCCTGTTCCCGTTGTAAGGATGAATATGGGAACGAGGGTGTAGGGGTGGTGAGACCTTGCTGCTGGCCAGGCCCTCCAGCCCTGATAGAGACACCATTGCCCCAGGTGGGGCTGGGCCTCCTTGGGTCCCCCACCCCTACCATGTTGCTCTCACTGGCCCCAGGGGCTCTATCATACAGAGCAAGCAGTCTCCATGAAAGGACCCCTGCCACCCTTCCCCATCCTCAGATGGCCTCTATAAAACCTCACCATCAAACCCAGCCCAACCTGGGATGAGTCAACAGTTGCCCTGATGGCCCTGATGGCCTTTTACAGCTTCCTAGGGTCTAACCTCAATCTCACTTGCTGCAGATGCTCCTTGTCTTCTAGATGGATCTAAAAGCAGAGAAGGCCAAGTAGTCTGTACTTACAAAAGTGACACATGTCCCTTGGCCCCCTGATGTAGCCAGCTCCCTTCCTTAACCCTCTCCACAGCCCAAACCCCTCATCAACCCAGCCTTATCTGAGTTCAGGAAACACACCAGGCTAAGGCTGAAAAGAACTCAGAAATTAACTCACTCATTCCCTTCCCAGTTACAATTTTAAAATAAATTATCAGTTGCCTGTACATGTTTGAGAAGGAAAGAATATCTTAAGGGGAAAAAAATCTTTCATAATTCCACTTCCAAGAGCCGAAGATTTTGTTAATAACCACTTTTTATAAATCAAAAACCGAGCCCAGAGAAAGTAAGTAACTTGCCCAAGGTCACACAGCAAGTAAGACAGCAGAACTAAAAACCAAGTGTCCAGCTACCTTCTGTGGGGGCCTCTCTGAACACCAATGGCTCCACACTAGTCTCTAAACATGTGACTTCTCTGTCCTCTGCCCCCACGGTCACCACCCACATCCTCCATCCGTACATCTCGTCCCAACCCAGATTCATTTGGACTACATACGGTGACCATCAAAGTCAAGAACACAGTTAGGCACGATGCTGACACAACAGCCAACAGCAGTGCCCCGTGAACTATCCCTTCCCTAACCCCAAGTGTGGGACACTCAATTCTCTTTTAAAGAGCTTGAAAAATCACCCTTATTCCCAGCCCTCTAACCCGGAGTAAGCCTGGGTGTAGAACCTAAACGATATATTTATTTTAAAACTGCCTTTCTTAATAACATGAGGGATTCAGAGTAGATCTCTGAAAGCATCTCCAAGAGGAGTGTGCAGAATGGAAGCTCCTCCTCCACCCTCACCCCCCTTGTCTCCACGCACAACCAGTGCAACTGAGAGCCAAGCAGAACCAAGCAAGAGGAAGAAGGGGACCCTTGACCCTGGGAGATCGGGGAGCAGCAAGCTGCTTTTTCCTGGGATCCCTGCTTCTCCACCAGTACAATAACTAGGAGAGGCAAGTTAGACGGCCAAGCTGGTGCCAGGATGTCTCCCATCCTCAGGCGGCTCCCACGCAGTCACAAGCCCAACTGGGACCCCACCTAGAGCAGCTGAAGGAGGCAGCAGAGAACAGCACGGAAAAGAAAAGCAAACGCCTCTCTGGAATGATCATGGGTCCCTGTGACTATTCTGGGGACCCCGGGCTGGGTCCCTCCAAGTCCTTCCGACAGCAGGAGGAGGTGCGCACCCTCTACGCGCACGCAGAGAAACCAGGGTCCCTGTCCCCTATCCACGGCGTCCTGCGGACAGCACTCGGGTCCTGCTGGTGGGTCTGCACCTGCCCTAGCCGCGCGTCCTACCTGCGGGCGTTGCGGGACTGAGCGCGCGCGCGGCCCCGCAGAGTAGCAGCAGCTGCAGCAACCAGAGCTGAGCCCGCATGGTGGGCGCGGACGACCTCCAGGTCTGCGCGGCGGCGGCGGCTGCAGAGGGAGCGGCCCGGGTCTGGGCGAGCGGGGAGCGGGAGCGGAGCGGGCACGGCGAGCGAAGCACCAGCGCTGCGGCCTTGGGGAGCGCGGGCGGGAGGACCCAGAGGGCGGGGCGCGACGCCAGGGTCCCCGCCTCCCGGAGCTCCGCGCCGCACCCCACAGGACCCAGGACCGCGCTGGGACATCTCTGGTCACCGAGAGAACCCCACTACCCCCCATCCCAGAAACCTAAGGAAAAGGCCGAGGAGGAGGACCCCAGGAAGCACCGCTACTTGGACTGTTGGCTCCCACCACCCATCCCCAGAGCAGGCGACTTTCTGAGCTGGTCCTTGCACTTCTGTGGCTTCCTGGTGTTCTACATAAGCGCACACACAGACACGCACCAGGAGTCTCCCGCAGCTGAGCCCCCCAACTTCTGCCCCAGGCGCGAATTGCATCTCCCCACTTGACTGCTTCACACCCCATCCCCAGCACTGACTCTCCTCAGACCCCGCCCCCGTCCAACAGACAAGTAGGTGCTGGAGTCTGGCACATTCCCACTCTGAAACAGCTCGGGTACCCCCTCCCCAGGAAGGACAGATCAGTCCAAGCTAGATCCAGAGCCAGAAGTGACGCCCACTACCACCACACTCTACAGGACTCTGGGAATAGGGCACTTTCTTTTTCTCTTCCAGGATGGAATAAAAATACCCACAATTTATGAGATTTAATAGACGGCATGGAATCAGGTCAAGGCACGAAGGTGCCTGTGACCTACTTCGTGGGAAGGCGAAAAACTGGGGCCTATTTCTAGAGGGCTGAGGGGCCCTGGCTTCCTCCGCACAGGAAACCTGGGGAGTGGGGAAAGAACGGGTGCATAGGCTGCTTCCTGGGGCGTATCCCGGGAAGAAGGATGCAGCTGAGGACAGAAGTACGGTGTGGGTTTGAGTAGGTAGGTGGCCTGGCACTGAGGTCAAAAGAAGGACCGAGGAAGAAAATGAAGACTAAATTCTCTCAATCTCTCGGAATCTCAGTTTCACTGTCCTCTGGGCTCAAAAGCCTAGAGCTGACCTCCCCAAAACCTCGATAGAATATTACATAATACTATGAACCAAGGCAAGCCCCGCAACTGAAGGGTTTTTTTTTTTGTTATTTTTCCCGGCAAGGAGTAACGCCTTCGACCAGGTTGGTCTCGAACTCACGATCACTCTTCCTGTTTTAGCCTATTGAAGGGATAACAGGCGTGAGCCCACCAAACCCAGCCAGCCATTGAATTTCTAATGCCTTGCCTGAATTCTCCCAGGACAGCCTCTGGGGGAGCGAAGGAACTGTCCCATTCCAGCTGTGGCCTCCTACCGCCACCCAGTGGACATGTGATGAGCCTCGGGGCTGCGGGTTAGCCGATCTGAGAGTTAAGAGACTGCCCGCGCAGGCGCCGCGGAGGGCCTCTATAGTGTCCCAAGATGGACCGCCAACCTCAATTCTGGTGTCGTCGTGCGCGGTCAGTCTCGGTGCCCGCGCTCCATGTTATAAAGTCTTTTATTAGGGTTCAGGCAATATTAGAAGCAAACGACGTGGACAAGTTTCTAAACGTAAGCCTCTAGAACTTGAGCGTGCAGGGGAAGCACTTCTCAGAACGCACGTTTCTATCCCGACCCCAGGATAGTTCACTGGGTCAGAGATGAGGCCAGGAGTCTTCACGTCTAGCACGGGTCCAAGTGTTGGGGCTAGGCATATTCGGAGAGGCACTGCCCTAGAAATTTCCCGGTTCCTTAGCACCGTCCCCGCTCCCCTACTGTTTGGGAGTTGCCGAGGGAAATAGTACCATAAAAATGTGCGGGACGTAAGAAATTTATGAAAAAATGTAAGTAAAAACTTATAGGGGGCACCCGGATTTGAACCGGGGACCTCTTGATCTGCAGTCAAATGCTCTACCACTGAGCTATACCCCCTCTGCTGGTCAGTTTGTGTCAGTTACTACTTAGTGCTATTCTTGCGCAGGCGCACTAAAACACCTCTAAAAGAATTTGGTTGGAAGTTAATAAGAAACAAAAAATAGACGTGCCAGATTATTAGCTTCAAAGCAAAAGCTGTTTCCTGATAATCTGAGATTCCTTCTGAAGGCACAAGAATACGTCCTCTAGAAGATAGAGGCGACGCCTGGCTGTCCGGCGCTCCTTTGGGCGGGGTCCCACCCTGCAGCTCCGCCGCAGCTTCTCCGAGTTCTCTCTCCCTCCCACACGCTCACGCGACTTCTCCCGACCTTCTACTTCCAACCTGGCCCCAACCTAGATACTCAGATCTCCCTAAGGGACAGGCGTGGAGGTCGCCCGCACCTGAATACGCCAACCGGCACGGCGCGCTCTGCGGGTCACGAGCTGCTGCCTAGGGAAATCATACGGTGGGCTTGGACACTAGGCTCGCGTCACACTTCGGCCAGGGATGTACACTTAACTGCAGCCACAGTTGGACAGCTTACGCCAGCAAAATAGAGTAGGCTGGGGGAGTCCCCGCATCTCTCTTCTCAGGTGTGCTGATAGCAAAAGATACACGGTCAGTAACCGCGAGGGGGCACCCGGATTTGAACCGGGGACCTCTTGATCTGCAGTCAAATGCTCTACCACTGAGCTATACCCCCGATGCGTTGGGTTAGCTTCACCAGAATGTATTTCTTTGTAATAGATTTCTATGAAGTAGCGACATGGTCGTATTCACCTTATTTCAAAGTTTTCATTATATCAAGGAAAACTTAATGAAAATCCAAAGTATGACTGAAATATCTAGAGTTCACAAGCTGTCCCTTCACAACCACATCTCAGGAAAACTACAAAATTAAAGATCTGGGTCTTTGGTATCTCTGCCCAGGGTCCCCCAGAGGTTCCCTGCCTGCTTGAACAGGGGAAAGGCTATATTGTCTCTGTTCCTGTATATAGAAGGACATCATGGGCCTCCAATCCATCTTTAGCACCACCTTTAAAGGACTCAAGGGCTTTTTTATCTCCTTGGGGTCCCCTTCTCAGTGGATCATTATCAGGCAGGCCTCTTATCCCCACTAGCGCTAAGAGCCCTGGTCCTGGTTAGCTGGTGCCAATGCCCTTCAACTTGGCCAAGCTCTCTAGCCAAATGGATCGTTGTAGCAGTCCACCCGTCCCACACCCCGTTTCCAAGGTGGATTTTCCCCAAAACCTTTCCACAAAGAACAAAAAGTCAGTTTGAGGAACAGACAGAAATAAGAGGTGAGGCGTTTTCAGGGACACTTATGTACCTTTACTTTTTAAATCATAATGCGATGTTAAAAAAAAAAATCATGACACAAAGACAAAAGAAGTAGTTCCTATAGAACTCTGACATTTCAGAGGAGTAGGACTCAGACCGGAAGGATGCTGAGACGGAAGGAGATTCCAGGTTGTGACTTAGGCCGGGAAAGCTGTGGTCAGAGTCAGTATCTAAGAGGGAGCAGGAAATCGAGCCGGTGGGGGTAAAGGGGCTTGGAATCCTGCAGTGTGAAGGACTGAGTCTGTCTGGAATCTTCTATTCTCTCATTCATCCTCCACCCCACCCCCATATCCTCAGGTTTTGGCCAGGTCCTACTGCCTCCTTTTTCAGAATCTCCTTTGTCGGCTGGCTATGGAACAATGTCCAAGATCTCCTGCTTGCTGGGCCAACAGGAGAGGACTGGGAGAGACCTGATGTCCCCAACACCCCCAGCAAGTTCCCTGGTGTCTCCTCACACCAGCAGTGAGGGAGTGGAGGGTCAGTTTCATCTGAGATCCTGTCTGCACCAACTTGAAGACTTTGATCTAGCTCTCAGTGACAGTTGAGAGGACTGGAGTAATCTCTCTGTCCATAGCCACCCTCTTTCCACCAACAAATGACTTGGTGTTTCTCACTGGTGCTAACCATGCGGTTTCTGGTTGGCCTCCGACTGGGACATCAGTTGGCGGTGGCCTGAGACTGCATCCACTGGAGCCCAGCTGGCAGCCTGCAGGGAGGGAGGAACGGAAAAAGGACCATCACATCTGCATTTCCCATAAGATGATGGCTGGAAAACCCCAAGCCTCTGCCTGGGACAGACTGAGAGGGGAGCCAAGGTTGTATCCAATCACTTAATGGTAGAAGGGAATCAAGCTGAGTTCCAGAACACATCGGCTCCCACTGTGCTGGAGGCTGGGGCTCCTGGGGGCAGCAGTCATCCTACCAGACTCACAACCTAGCAGAAGGGAGTCAGAGGGCCTCTGTGAGCAAGCCCCTCATGAAGTGAGACACACACCTCCAGAACAAAGATAGAAACGCGGCCTTGTCTGTCATCACCCAGCCTAGCCTGGCCCAGGGTATGGCACATGGGGACCCAGTGAGTACTGTGAAAGAGACTGTAGACTGGAACATGAGAGTCTCTAATGGGTTCAGGTGACAAGCATATGGCCAGAAATCTGTGGTCCCTTGGATTTACTTATTTGAAGTTTCTTTTTCATCAAAAACCGTGTCCAGGCAAGCGGAGATGAAGGAATTTTCCAGGCCTCATACAAGGTCATTTTGGAGAAGTCTAGCCCTTCACGCCCTGAAGTGTTTGAGCCAAGCACGGGGCACACGCGTGTGCACACGCACACACAAAGTTATGAGTTTCCCCCAGCTGTTCCTTTCTCCATCTTCCCATTTATTACTTTGTGTCTTTGTTTTGGTTTTGGTGTTTGTGGCAGGGCCTTGATGTGTAGCCCAGTCTAGCCTGAACTCATCATATAGTGGAGGATAACCTTGAACTTCTAATCCTCTTGCTTCTACACGCGCCCCCCCACCCAGTGTTGGGATTACAGGTATGCAATATTTCAGGGCTTCATGTGAGGCCACACCCTCAGCTCCATGGTAGGCATTTCTGCCTAGTTGACTAGCCACTGTTTTTTATCAATGCACAGAATAGTCCCTGGCACCAAGTAGGTATTTAAAAGGTCTAATAAAGAAAGTGTGCTAATCACTCTCTGCAGAACTAGGGGAGAGGGAAGTATAAGCCCCTTCCCTTACAAGTAAGAAAGTCAGAGTCGGTGATTTTTGACCTTGAGGGCCTTTCCCTATGAGGCCTTTCCTCCCCCTCCTCCTCCTCCTCCTCCTCCTCTTCCTCTTCTTCCTCCTCCTCCTCCTCCTCCTCCTCCTCTTCTTCTTCCTCCTCCTCCTCCTCTTCTTTCCTTTTCCCTTCCCCCTTCTCCTCCTCCTCCTCCTCCTCTTCCTCTTCCTCTTCCTCTTCCTCCTCCTCCTCTTCTTCTTCTTCTTTCTCCTCCTCCTCCTCTTCTTCTTTCCTTTTCCCTTCCCCCTTCTGCTCCTCCTCCTCTTCCTCTTCCTCCTCCACTTTCTCCTCCTTCTGACTCTCCTCCACTTTATCCATTCCACTCTCTCCAAAGAGTTTCTCAGTCCCTAAAACCACTGTTGTTTCTGGGGAGTCTTAGCCTTTACCACTATTAGAGCAAGCCCTTGGGGCACAGGCGTTCTGCAGGCTCACAGCACCTTAGCTGTGGGCCTGTGTCCATCTTACTGGGCCTGGAGCCAACTGTGGGCCAGATTCTGACTGGAAAGAGACAAGAGGGAGGCTCAGGTAACCTTCTGCCCACTGGACAGGCCAGGGCAGGTGAGGGTGGGAGGAGACTGACCCTTCTCCTGTGAGGGCGCAGCAGCCCTGGATATGCCATGAGTGGTCTTTGATGGCACTGAGTGTGAGAAATTGGGAGATCTCTGCCGTGGTCATGGAGTCTTTCACATCTTGCTTGTTGGCGAAGATCAGCACTGAAGCATCTTGAAGCGCCTGTGGGCAGAAGAGCCTCCCAGGTCAGCCAGTCGGCCAGCCCAGCATCCCTCCCACAGTCCTCTAGGATCCCTGCCCCACTGTCCTAGCAAGAGAGGCCCGTGCCAGGTGGGACAGAGGAGGAGGCTCACCCCAACATTAGCAGCCCCATCTAGTGATGCCACCACTCACGGAGCACATTCTAACTGCTCACGGGATGGTTGTAAGAACCTCAGACATTGGTGGGCTTGTTTTTTGAGGTCCCCCCCGCGCCCTAAAACAAGGTTTCTCTGTGTAACCCTGGAACTTGCTCTGTAGACCAGAGCCGTCCTCCAACTTGGAGATCTGCCTGCCTCTGCCTCTGGAATGCTGGGATTAAAGGCCTGTGGCGCCACCACTTCTCTCAGATATTCCTTTGCTATTGTCCTTGCTCATTTGTTTTTTCAAAACAAAATTTTACTTTGTAGCCCAGGCTGGCCTCAACCTCATGACAATCTGCTCCAGTTTCCCAGATTGCAGGCAAGAGCCACCGTTGCCATGGTGAGGTGGGGTCTAATGAGCCTCCTTGTTAGTAGAAGCGAAACAACTTTCTCAGGGTCTCACAATGGGTGAGAAGCAAGATGAGCCCTTGAACCAGAAACTCTGTGCAGTGGTTCTGAGGCGCTGATGGAAGGAACCCTTTATCTATAGTAAACTAGCTCTCCCCATGTTACGAGGATAGGGCTCTCAAATTAGCACCTCAGAAGTGAACCTCAGCGAGGGAGGGTGTGTGACCAGTCTGAGAGTGCACAGCTGGTCTCACTGGATGGCTTCCCGACTTTTGGGGGGCTTACCTCATGGGCCAGCATCTTATACAGCTCCTCCCGGGCGGTCAACAGCCGATTCCGGTCTGTACTGTCTATCACGAGGATGACAAACTGTCCAGCAGGATTGAGATATGAGCTGCAAGCTTTCTTTTTGGTGAACGTGCTTCCTACCAATGGTTCTGATCACTGGCCAAGTGCCAGCCCCACAGGAAAGGATCTGTGCCACCTGCCAGTCTCACCGGGCTGGGCCCATTTTCATTCACCTTATATTTTATTCTTTGGAGACAAAAATTCTAGTATGTAACCCAGGCTGGCCTGGAGCTTAGGCGCCTCCCGTCTCAGTCTCCCAAGTGTTGGGATAACAGACATGAAACACCACCCTCATTTTAGGATTCAGAAATCTTCTTTCTCTTTTTCATATTTATATATTTATATTTTTATTTCTTTTATCTTTTAAGGATTGAAAAGTCTTGGGTGGGAGAGATGGCTCAGTGGTTAAGAGCACTGACAGTTCTTTCAGAGATCCTGAGTTCAATTCCCAGCAACCACACGTTAGCTCACAACCATGAGATCTGATGCCCTCTTCTGGTGTGTCTGAAGACAGCTACAGTGTAGCTCATATACAATAAATAGTTTTTGGTTGGTTTTTTTTTTTTTTTTTTTTTTTTTTACCTTCTTCCTGGAGACAGGGTTTCTCTGTGTAGTCCTGGCTGTCCTGGAACTCACTCTGTAGACCAGGCTGTCCTCGAACTCAAAAATCCACCTGCCTCTGCCTCTCAAGTGCTGGGATTAAAGGCGTGTGCCACCACTGCCCAGCAATAAATCTTTTTTTTTTTTAAGTCTTCCCAGATGTTACACTGTGTTATTTGACACACCATTTATTATAATTTCCTCTCAACTGAAGTGACAGCCATTCAATCACATCCCAGGTGTCAGAAGGCTCAGAGAATAGGTCAGATGACTAACAGGCTAATTAATGCTCAGACACCTCTTTGACCTCCCAGACCTGGTTCCCTCCTTACCTCAGTATTAGAGTAGTAAGTGTCCCAGGTGGAGCGCAGCGCCTCCTGGCCCCCTAGGTCCCACATGAGGAAGTGGGTCTTCTGAAAAACAACTTCTTCCACGTTGCTACCAATAGTGGAACAGGTGTGAACAACCTCATTGGTCAGGCTAGGGAGGCAAGAGAAGGTCCTAAGGTCTTTTCCCAGCTCAGACCCTCTATTCCCAAAGCAGCTGAGTCCAACCCAGAACAACTCTGGGTGACCAAGCACTAGATAAGGCCCATGTCCCGTGTTTGATATGAGAAAAGAAAGGTATGAGTTAGTCTGAGTGTGGCCTGGCCTGGGAGAGCCTAAACTCTCCTTAGAACAATCCTAAGTCCTCAGGCAGAAACACCTGGGAGTCTTGTCTGAATGCAGCTTAGGATCCCTGAGGCCTGGGGGCTTGCAGCACTAATAAGCTCTGTGGACCACATTGGAATTTTGGGAGCTGTAGAGAAACAGACAGATCCCAGTGAGCCCATCAGACATGTCCCTGGTTTAAGGACAGAAAAAAAGGAAACTTTTGTTTGTTTTCAGTTTGGGGTGGTTTGGTTTTCTTGGTTTTTGTTTATGTTTGTTTTGTGTATTTGGGGTGTGTGTGTGTGTGTGTGTGTGTATGACCTCAAATATGAGATCCTCCTGTCTGAAGGTTAACTTCTGAGTGCTGTGATTACAGGCAAAGACCACAATGCCTGTTTAAACGTGCTTTATGAAAGCCTACAAAGAAGTTATAAGAAAGTTTGAGAGTAAAAAACTTTGTACTGTTTGAATTTTCTTTTTCTAATGTAACAATGAAGCAATCTAGAGTCTCAAGAATTCTAGGCAAGCAGCCTACCACTGACCAACACCTCCAGGCCTTTCTTTTCTAATAGAATTTAATTAATTACATATTACTTTCTTAGGGAGCACATGCTCTCAATAGAGTCTCCACATCAGGAAAGACTCCATCCGGAGCAAACTCCTGGGAAAGCCAGGGTGTCTGTTTGCGCGGCTTGTAGGATAGACCCGGAGCTGCCTAGCTCCAGGTCCGCTCTGGCTGGGGTTTGAAGTAGGAAGAAGTTAACTAACCATAAGGTGCAAGGGTGAGGAGAAAGGGTCCTGCCACCAGGGGGAGCCAAGAGCAGCGAGGCGAGAAACCGCCTGGCATTCCACACCTGCCAGGACTAAAAAGGGTTTGGGAGGGTAGATCGCCGGAGGCCGTGGGGCCTGAGGTCGCCCGTCGCTGGCAGAATTCAACTCCAGGCTGGCAACCATTAAATCAGGAAGGTCACATCAGCATCTTCCCATCACTCTTCTTGTCTACGACTACCCACAAACCCAGGGAAGGGCTCTGGTGATTGGTGCAAATGACTATCAGTCTGGTGTGAGGCCCAGCCCTCTCTGTTCACCCAGTAGTTACTTACAACTGGTAGAGAATGGTGGTCTTTCCTGCATTGTCCAGTCCCACGATGATGACTTTGTGCTCTGGAGGCATCCAGGGAAAGGGGAAGGTCAGAGCCAGCCCGGACTACCACGGACTTGGGTGTCCCTAGTAGGCTTCTAGTCCTGGCCTCTTCCTCACCCTCCGCTCCTGCCTGGATGGATGCCTTCTCTCCCGGTTCCACCCATCTCTCGGCCGTCTCCGAACCCAACCACAAGGAGCTAAAGCTCCATATCTTAGCTTTCTGTGTGCCCGCTCCCCTCCCTTTTCCTAGGATGCGCAGGGAAATGCGTTCCCGGCGAGCTGGAGACCTCTGCCGGGGAACTGTACCGTTTCTCTTGCCATCGGAACCGGACCCCTACCCTCCTCCCGACCCCTACCCCACCTCTGTCTACATTTCTAGACAGCGATTTTCTGAAGGGTCCGAAGCACGCTGGGCTCTAAATCACAATCTCAGGAAACTGACTTCGTGGCCCCTCCGGGTCCCGCACTGCTCAGCTGGGAGATGGGGTCCGGAGCAGAAGGCTTTCCCACTCCTGGGCGCTGAGCACACTGAAACTCAGGGTCAAGTGGGGCGCGGGTGGAGAGCAGCCAGGAGGCGGTGGGACATATAGGAGTGCACGAAACGAACTCTCGCAGCCCAAGTTTCCCAGTCAGTCTTCCCCGACGACTCCAGAATCCCAAGAGTCTCACAAGACAGTGGAATCAAAGAGGTCACTGGGCTGCCCGGTGCTCCTCTTACCCTGGCTCCCAAAGATTCGCATCAGTTTAACTATCAGCTGTCCCATGGCACTCCCGGAGCTGGGGGCCTGCGGGGCTCAGCAGCCTCCAGGGCCAGAGTCTGGCTCTAAATCTTCAAAGCCCCGCCTGGGGGAGGGCCGGACCCGCTGCTCCTATCAGATGTGGGGAACCCCAGGCGTCACCCTTGAGACCTGGGAATCCCACCGGACGCTGGCCCCTCGCCCGTGCTGAGGGACTAAGTGACGTCACCGTGAAGACCAGGTGTTTGACCAGGGCCCTGAAAGTGCAAGGAAAATCCCAGAGTCCTCTTTACCCTGAGAAAACTGAAGTTGGGACTCTCTGCTTGAGTGCTGCGAATAGAGTCAGCAATGTGCAAAGGGAATGTCTGCTCTTTCTCCCCAAGCCACCGCTGGGGCAAACCCCTCCAAGGGCGGTCCAACTTTCTCAGGTTGCGACACAGCGTTCTCATCAACAAAGTTCCGACTGAAGAACCCTGCAACTCAGTTACAAAACAAACAAACAAAACTCAAACTGTTTTGTCAATCCAATCTCGTAATTTTTCAAACATTAAAAAAAAATTTTTTGTCTGTTTGTTTTTCGAGACAGGGTTTCTCTGTGTATCCCTGGCTGTCCTAGAACTCACTCTGTAGACCAGACTGGACTCCAACATCAGAGATCTGCCTGCCTCTGCCTCCCGAGTGCTGGGATTAAAGGCATGTTCCCAAGCCCAGCATTTTAAGATTGTGTGTGTGTGTGTGTGTGTGTGTGTGTGTGTGTGTTTGTGCGCGCCACATGCCAGATGTTTGAATACATGTGTATCATTGGAAGCCAGATGAGGTCCTCAGATCCCAGCTTGGATACTAGAAACCCAACTCAGGTTCTCTTGAAGAGCAACAAGTGCTTTTAACTGTTGAGCCCTCTCTCTAGCCTCTAATTACATAATATTGTAATTTTTCCCATTTTGTGTTAGATGACATTCATAACTATTCTTAGTTACATGCAATTGCATGCAGTCTGTAGGCCACAGGTTACACATGCCTACTACCATAATGGTGGCCGAGGAGATGGCTCAGGAGTTGAGAGCACATGCTGCTCTTCCAGAGGACCACTTTCTGTTTCCAGCAGCCACAGCAGACAGATAACGACGCTCTGTTAACCCCAGGTCAGGGGAATTTGTTGTTTCTGGCTTCTGCTGGTACCTGCACTCTTGTGCACACACTCACATGCAAATACACACATCTACATATAATTAAAAATAATAAAAATAAAATTTTAAAGTCACCATGATCAGACGTGGTGGCACAGGCCTTTAATCCCAGCACTCAGGAGGCAGGGGCAAGTAGATCTCTGAGTTCAAGGCCAGCCTGATCTACAGATCGAGTTCCAGGACAGGCAGGGCTACACAAAGAAACCAAAACTAAACTCACAACCTCAGGCAGGCTCACAGATCACACACCAGCCTCCAGCAGGTCTCCAGTGGTTTTATTAGTAGGGAGCTTTCTGGGATCACGGAGAGTGGGCTCCCCTAGGAAAGGTTTTGGGTCTCCAGTCTTATTATGGGTACCCCTAGTCATTTTCTGGAAAGATCAAGGTTGCTTCTGCAATTCACTGACAATCCAAGCACTGTGGCGGTTAGCCAGTGTTGGAAGCCTGAAAGCAAGAGCCTCCAGCCAGTGACACTGCAGAGGGGTCCCAGGCAGGAAGACCACATAGAGGAGTCAGGGGTCATGGCACATAGCTGTAATTCCAGTCCTGAGGAGGTTGAGGTGGGAAGATCCTGAGTTAAAAAACAGCCTGGGATACTGCATGGTAGTGGTGGTGGTGGCACATGTCTTTAATTCCAGTACTTGCGAAACTGATCCTGGTCTGTGAAGTGACTCCTATGCCCCTTCCCCCTCCCAAAGGAAATAAAACAATAAATACCCAGCCTGGGCTACATAGTAAGATTGTCTCTTACAATATAAGCCACTGATTCTCTCTCAGCAGAGGAGAAACAGTCTTTTTATTTGTTGATTTGTTTGTTTCTTTGTTTTTTCAGAGGACCTGGATATGTGATCTGTAACCTTGGGTGGCTTTAAACTCCTAAACTCCAGTAATCCTCCTGCCTCAACCTCACAGGCTCCAGCAGCAGGCAGACCCAACAATGGGTTTTGTGGGTCACGAGGAAAACAAGCAGCTCCAGCAGGAAGAGGGAGGGGAAAAATGTGGTTTTTGTGAATTTCACAACCTGGGGGAAACCCAGAAAAATCAAAAGAGAAGTAGAAAAAGGCAAGTCGACCTTAGGCCGAGAACCTCAGAGTCCCAGAGTCCACATCTTCTCTTTGGCCCTGAGAAAACTTTGGTATACTTCTCCTGCACTACAAATCAAGGCAGACTCTAAGAACAGAGCTGTAGTCATCACATCCCCACACTGGAGTGTCCTTCCAAGAGCCCCTATGGCTGTCTGCCCTCTGCTAAGGCAGCAGCCCCTTAGCAGGGACGTTACCTCTACCTGTACTGCCATCAGGGCCGCCTTCCTCCTCAAGTCCTACCAACCTTTCTTAAAGACAGTTCAGGGTCTGTGACTCCCCCACTCCATAAGCTTTGGATGGCTCTCTGTTGCCCACTAAATTCAAAGCAGCTTCCTCATGTAGCCTTCAAGAGCGTCCTTAAACAGCCCCTGCCTGTGCGCCTGCCTGCCTGCGCCTGCATGCCTGCCTGTGCCTGCATGCATACATGCATCTGCATGCCTACATGCCTGCACCTGCCTGCCTGTGCCTGCCTGCCTGTCTGCCTGCGCCTGCTTTTGAAGCATTACATCCAACAGACCACTGGTCCTTCCTCACTCAGGCCCCAGTCTCAGTCAGATCCCTCACGTGTGTGCACTCTTCAGTGTCTCCTCTACCTTAAATGCCTTGAAAGGGAAGCTCCTGGAAGCCTTTAACTGGGATGCTTGTGATGAGCAAAGGCAAACAGAGCCAACCCTTGGAAGTTGGCCTTTGACCTCCACAGGCCCACCCAGGCACATATAATACACACCCTCATCCCGCTCTGCCTGGTGAACAGGGTTAGAACAATACAAAGCTGATGGCCACGATCCACACAGTCCATCAGGGCTGATTCCATCTCAGCCCTAGGAAGGGAGCTGGGGTGAGGCTTGACAGGGGCGCAGAAGGTATTTGGGGACTTCACCGGTGTTTGAGACATGGCTGCCATCTCGTTCCTAGGGGGAGAAAGGCATCCTGCTTTGTCACCCAGTTGCAGAATTGAAAGTGACACTTGCTGGGAGCACACTGAGTGAACAGAAACGCAGTGGGGGCTGGAGAGAGGGCTCAGTTAAGAGGGCTTAAGAAAGCAGGTAGTGGTGGTGCACGCCTTTAATCCCAGCACTTGGGAGGCAGAGGCAGGTGGATTTCTGAGTTCGAGGCCAGCCTGGTCTACAGAGTGAGTTCCAGGACAGCCCAGGGCTACACAGAGAAACCCTGACTCAAAAAGAAAAAAAGAAAAAAAAAAAAAAAAAAAAAAAAAAAAAAAAAAAAAAAAAAAAAAAAAGAAAAGAAAGAAAAAAAGAAAAGAGGGGTTAAGAGTGGCTTGCTGCTTTTCCAGAGGAATAGAGTTTGGTTCCTGGCATCATCCATGTACATGTAGGTCTCAGGGGACCCGGCATCTTCTTCTGGCGCGCACACACACACACACTTCTCTGAGAAAATCTGATTAGAAGGAGCCTAGACAGCCACTAAGATTTAGGATATTGTACTGGAACCATGATCTCATCCTGGGCCAAAGTGGCCTCAGCTTAACCCAGCCTATTTCAGGATAGTGAACCTTAGGGCAGACTTGGGATCTGTGGCCTGTTCTACTTCAGAAGCAGCATCCACCAGAGATGGAAGCAGTGAGGGAAAGGTAACCAGCTAGGAAGGGTCCCCCTGCCTCAGCTTCTGAGTCCTGGAAGTGGTGGCTGTAGCAAGCCAGCTGATATCATGGCTGTTAAAATCTTCATGGATTCACATCCACGAGCTGGGCAGAGGGTGTGGTTACCTAAAAACAAGACTTTTCCCCAATCTCTATTATCTATAGCAGCTAGAAATGCCTACTTATAAGTTCAGAGCAAATGCAGTTGTAGGCAGAAGGTACCCAGAAAGAGACAACATGTATTCGGATACCTGCTTCCTCCTCCCCAACCTCCTGACCCTTACTCTTTCCATAATCAGTGTATCTTGAAACAGAAGAATTAGTTGAACTTGGGGATCACAGGCAGCACATAACAATATTTGTGGGGGCTGGTGAAGTTGCCCCGGGTGACTCCCAATTTTCTCACTGGCCACTTCTAACTTACTCCCCTCAGAGCGCTTCAAATCCTGCTGGGCTCCTCTAGGGGTCAGTGGCTGCTTCCCACTAAGGCCTGAGTGGAGGAGTTCCCCCCAGGGAGCATCAGCAGTGGCTGCAGGGAAGGCAGAGCTTTCCACTACCAGACAATCCTTCCTTTTCTGCTTATCAGTTTCAGAACAAAACTCAGACTTCTTAACATAACAGAAGGCCTGCTGTGACCTGCTCCTGCCAAGCTGCTCTGGCCACCAGCTGTCACCATGCTTTGTTAGTCAGGTGCCACTAGCATGTCATGCATGTCCCCCTCTCCTCTGCACTAGGAACTGCTTCTTTGCCTAGGTTAACCTAACCATGTTCCCAGGTTTCAAGTGAGCCTCACCCACCTCCCTCTCAAAGCCTTCTCTGACCTCCCTGGTTAAGGGATTGGTGACCCCAGTATCAAATGCTCCCCACAGCAAAAACCTCAGAGCACTCTCTGTGGTTTTGAGTTTGACTTGTGCCTACCACTTAGATCTTTAATAAATGCTGGCTCCAGAGCTAAGCATGTAAGTGAATGATTGATTCCCGTGCAAAAGTGGTGGGGAAGGCTGGGAGGCAGAGTGGGGGTTCTCGACAATTCTCCTGTCAATTCCCCAGGGACTCTGCCCCTGGCCTGCCCAGTTCCCTGTTTGAGATCTGCTGGCTCATCTGGAGGCCATCAAGAGTCTGATGTCACGCTGACCCTTAAACACAAACTACCAGCAGAGCAGAAGCACCCAAGTCCTCTAGAGCTGTCACCTCAAAAACAAGACCCAGGAAGGTAAGGAAGTTTTGCAGGTGCTGTGTGAGGCAGGATACAGGGGACAGAAGTAACAGCTATGAAAGCCCACATCCTGTCAGCTGGTGACAGAGGAGGGGCCTGCCACCTGTTTATTTTCTTCTCAATGTCTCAGGGGGCTGGTCTCTACCACCTCCTCACACAAGCCTGTGACCTCCTCAGCTCCAAAGCCGGCTCTCAGGACAGCTGTAACCCCAGAATCACAGCACTCAGGAGGAGGGTGAGGCAGGAGAATTGCTATGAGTTCCGAGTCAGTCAGGGTTACATTGTAAGCTTGTCCCAAAATAAAATATTCTGGCGTGGTGGTTCATGCCCAGCTGTGATCCCAGCTTCTGGGGATGAAGTAATCCCAGGACAGCTGGAGATACACGGGGAACTCCAGGTGAGCCTGGTCTACCAGTGAGACCCTGTCTCATGAGGAAGTGAACAAAGCTCCCCCACCACAAACGGGGTGTGTGGTAGTATGTGTCTTTAATCCCAGCAGTCAGGAGGCAGATGCAGGCAAACCTCTGAGTTCCAGCGGCCCTGAAGCTCACTCCTCCCTAGTGAGAGGAGCTGCTAGGACACAGGGAGGTCAAAGCAGAAAGGGGCAAGAATAAAATAAAAAATTTTAAAAATGTGCCTTTAAAATGTGAAGCAGTGAGGCTTGAGCCCACCCAGTGAGCAATACCTCAATTAGTACCCCGCCCCCCTCACAGGGAAGAAGTGAGCTTGTGTCTGAGTGAGGAACACCTGCAGACAACCCAGAAGCAGCAAAACCAAGTACTATCATCTCTCCTGTGCCTCAACAGCCCAGGACAGAAGAGCATTTGCCTGCACTCTCCCCCTGCTCCCCAACAGGTCCCCACTCCCACTTCTGAGAGCCAGTGAGGCTGTGGGTGGCAACAAAGAAAACAGGCTCAGGAGGTGGCCGCAAAGGACGGAACTGCGGTTTTATATGTGGCAAAATATTTCTCCTAGAGGAGTACAGACAGACAGACAGACAGATGGGCACAGGACAGTAAGACGGGGAGCGGAAGGTTGGGCAGTGCTATCTTCTAACCTGTTAGTGGAAGCTGCACCCCACCCCCAAGGGGTGGGGCAACATTGGCACAGGAGGTGGCGAGACAGGCGTGAGGTGCCCATCCCTGAGGTGGGCAGCTGGGCAGGGCCCAGTCCTCGTTGGCACAATCGGCTCTCTCTGGACCAGCTGTGATGCTGGGGAGGGGCAGGGCTGCTGGACTATGGGGAATGCAGAGGCTAAGGGAACCCCAGGGAGAGGGGCTACCAAGGCCTCTCTCGAGGAAAGTGGACACTGGGGAAGGACAAGATCACAAGAGGCAAATACAGAGAAGCAGCAGCAACCAAGACCCCTAGGGGAGACCCAAGGTCCTCAGGAAGCCCCTGGATGGTGGTCACCTCATGGGCACCAACACATAGAGCCTGTTCCCTGGGGCCTCAGGGTGAAGGTGAAGGAGCAGGTTTTTTGGTTTAGAATGAGGTGGACCAAAGTACTCATGGTCTCCACACCCAGGTGGCACAGAGATGTGGGGCTCAGATGCAGAGGGCCCCTCTCTTCTGATGGCAGCAGGCAGGGTATGCTGTAGACAAAGCTCATTCCTGGGGGAGGTAAGGTTTGGAGGGAGGGGGGCAGCATCTTGAGTTGCTCACTCCTCAAGTTTCTAGGCCCTGCTTTCTTGCCATGACCATGGAGGGCAGAGAGCGTACACTGATGCCTGTCAGCTTGCACCCAGCTCTGCTCCCCAAGGCAAGCTCTACATGGGTTTCCAGGCTGTGGCTTTCACCCACCAGAGAATGCTGCTAGGAAACTAGGTTATGGGATGGACATGGTGAGGGATCCCGGGTCTGGGGTTTGGGGAAGATTCAGCGGGCTCCCTTCAGGAAAAGCACCCAACCTTTCCCCCAAGTACCCTGTGGTGGTAGAAGAAGCCCCACCCCCACCCCAATTAGGACCTTCACTTACAGCCCCGAGTAGAAAGAGTTGAGGAAGTGCACCTTTTCTCTGGGAGGGAGAGAGCCCCCCAAAGATGGGGAAAGGGGACACTTCAGAAAGTAGGTGTTCCCCCATCCACCCACAGCAGTTTAGGGAAAAACCTACAGCTGGAGATTAAGAACCTCCCAGGAGTTGGGATGATAACCACCAAAGAAACAAGCTTTGAGCAAAGGCATCTGAAAATGAGGGACGCAGCGCCCCCTGGAGGCAAGACACATCTTGGGTGGTGTACCCCTCTGCCCTCCCCTCCCCGAGCTCAGAGCCTTTCCTCTCCCAGAACTGCCCCTGCCTCTCAGCGGATGTAGACGCCTTGTCCCCAGCCCTCCAGCTCATTCTTATTGCGCCCCAGAACCGGCCCACCACCCTCCGCACAGTAGCGGGCCTTATTCCGGCCCCGGTTCCTGTTGTCGGTCATCTCCTCCTCAAAGTCTTCCTCATCTTCCCAGGAGCCCTGTCGGGCTGGTGGTGTGCCTCCCCCTGCAGGGTCTCCAGGCCCTGGGCCCTCTGAGGGGTCTGTCTCCATGTCCACACACGAGTCTCCCGGCTCCGTGTAGGCAGAGTTTCGGCTGCCGGGGGTGTCAGCATCAAAGGTGTCTTGGCGGGATAGCGCCCGCAGGGTGCCTGCCCGGCCAGGTGGGTGGTTGCTGGGGTAAAGGCCTGGGGGCTGGCCCAGTTCCCCGGGGTACTCGTGCACACTGGCATGCTCCCCAGTGGCCCGGTCCAGCGGCTGGTCCCCGGAAGCAAGGTAGGGTCCCTGGTTAGCAGACAGACGGCACGCACCATGCAGATCAGGCAGGGGTGAGAAAAACACAAAGCAAGGCAGGTTAGTCATAGTGCCAAGACACCAGCCTGGCTCCTGGAGGGCGCTGGCTCTAGGGGAGGGGCACCCAGGAGCAGGGGACCGCTCTAGAGCTGAGCCTGAGGGCAAGCCACAGGCCATTTGCCCCTCCCCCTAGAAGCCTGAGGGCACCCAACTTCATCTCAGCTTGAACTCTCCTAGTAACCAAGGTAAGGAGCCCTGAATAATTAGTCACCGCATCCTCAGTGCGTGTTATTAACGCTTTCCTGGGTTAATCATCGTTAACAGCTCATTAGCACTGCTCATTAGTCGTTGCTTGGGTTAGTCAATTGCTCCAATTTTCCCAATACAGTGAGATTTCAGCTCAAACTCACTGACCCCAGCTTCCTCTGCCCACACTAGACCTCAGCCACAGACTTCCAGAAACCCTCACTTCCTCCTTCCGCTAACCCATAGTCTCCAAGGTTGATCGGATTCCTTTCCAGCCCCCCTACAAAACACTCAAAGCAGCCAATTGGAAGAGGACGCATGACTCCACATCTCCACCCCCCCTAGCTCCACCCCCACAGCTGGAGAGCACAAGGTGGCCCCATGCCCTCATCACCAGTAGCTGACAGCTCCTGCCATCTCAAGCTGTGTGATGGAGCTATCCTCTCTGTGGTACCATTTCCTGGTTAGAGCGGGATGGGGATTGCACAACAGCTCCAGTTTCCAAACTGCTTCCTGGAGCTGCTTTAAGGCAGAGTGGGGCGGGGCAAAGAAGTGCTCCTGCTGTCCCTGAGGCTGGAAGGGGGTGGGGGGCAGGCCCCCAGCTCCCTGTGAGTAGATCCAGGATGGCTCAGCTTCACTGAACAAGTGGGCTCTGTTGCTGAAAACCCACTTGAGATGCAGCAGTCTAGAATGACTTCATGGTGTTGTGGCTCTAAGCCAGACCATACACTTAATGGTGTGGGCTCAGAGATGGGCTGCGGCTCCGTGGGAGGAGAGCCTTTCCTGGACTCTGTTTCCCTGGGAGACGGTGGAAGGTACAGCTTAGCTCATAGATGCTTCAGCTTGGGTTCCCTCAAGGATTGAGGGATACCAGAGAAAGGCAAGTTCTCTGGATTCCATGGTCCCCACTCTGTTAGATCTAATGTAGGTATGAAGCTGACAGCTGAGGTGCTGGCTTGTAATTCCAGCATCCAGGAGGCTGAAGCAGGAGGACTGCCTCCAGTTTGAGGCCAGTCTGGAACACTGAAAATTCCAGGCCAGCTACTGCCAGAATGAAACTGTGTTTCCAAGAACCAACAACAACAACAAAAAGAAAAGGGAGTAGAGTCCAGTGAACAAGCCTACTGTTCTTCCTCCGATTTTCTTCCTAGCGCCTGGACACTTACAAGAGGTTCCCATCAGGCCTCAAGTCCAACAGACAGCAGATGCAGTCCTAGGGGACCAGTCCCAGGGAGGCAGCACCAGCCAGCCCCCAGTCCCACCAAAAACCACAGACACCAGACGCTGCCGCTCACCACGTTTTTTACAAAATAAAGCTCTTCCCTTCCTTCCTCATGTTCCCTGCACTTCAGGGTGGGAGGAAAGACCGGAGGGACATCAGCTACATGGCGTGCTCCTGAGGCTGGACCACCGCGTCGCCTCCCCGCGGTGAGGCCTCCAGCCCGCCCCAGAAGCTGAGATTTCTCCTGAGCGAGGTGAGCACCTGTACCTGGAGGTTGGAGACCGGGGCAGGGCTGGCAGCCAGAGCTGCAGTAGCCATGGTGCGGTTCAGCAGCGGATTGGGTGGCGTGCTGCTAGGCGGGTGTGTGGCCTTCCAGTAGGCTTCCAAGTACTCGGCCAGGTGCTCGCAGGCATCTTCCAATTGGTTCTCGTCCAGGATTATGTCAAACATTTCCTGTGGAGGTGGGGTTAGGGGCGGGGCTGGGATGAGCGGGGGCGTGACCAAGGGTTGAAGGTGTGGCCTGGGTGCAGTGGGTGGAGTCAAGGGGGTTGAAGGACAAGGTTAAAAGGCCTCTGGCTGTGGAGCAAGGAAAGGACACTCAGACCTACAAATGACCGAACTCAGCTCAACTCCCTCTCATTCTAGGGACAGGGAAATCACGCCATGGCTCTGCACGCAGTTAGAAGTAGTTGAGCCATTTGGCCAACCAGGCATCCCTCTTTACCCAAGGACCGGTTTGTACCTAAAGACCTGTCCCAGGTGCTGTCTTCCATGCAGGCTGAAGGAAACAGGAGAACCCGAAAGGACACCTTCCCTTCCCTCCCCTGGGTCTGAGCACTCACGGGGGGACACTGTGCCAGCTTCTCCGAGGCTGCTATTTGGACATTGAGGTGTTTGGATTGAGACTTCCCTCGGGATTTGATGAGCCTCTGCAGAACCTGGTTGGGGAGGAAGAGAGGGAACTAGAAGCACACGGGCAACGACCCAAGTCTAAACGGCAGATTCTGCTCGGAGCCAGTGGGAAATCAGAGTCAGAGCGGTGGAATGTTCCATGATTCTCTGCCCTGAGCATCTCTGCCAGGATGAACTCACAAGCTCTGTGTCCACTACACAAGGCTCAGGCTTAGGGCAACACACAACACAGACAGACAGACAGACACACACACACGCACATGCGCACACACACTTTCTCACATAATTGCGTGACACAAAACACACTCACATACACACACACACATGCTCATACATACATGCGCACACACACTCATACACTCTTACACGCATCGTCACTTTCTCACACACTCATGCACATACATACTCACATACTCAAATATTGACACAACACACTCATACACACATGTACACACACTCAGACACTCACACCTTGTCTACAGACTTTATTCTAGCCCTCCAGTCTCATTCCCTCTAGTCCATATGAACAATAGCAATCATCCTTCATGGAGAAACTCCTTGCTGGATACCAGCATTGCTCCAAGGCTGCTGGGTTTTGAGGTGAGGACTTGTTATATCACCCAGGCTGGCATCCAACAGGTCCTGGGCACCGCTAATCTCCTGCCTCCTGTGTATTCTCCTGAATAGCTGTTCTATGCTTCTCTATATGATTGACTTAGTCCTCCCGAAACTAAATCTAGCCACGGAGAGACATCAACCTCAAATGGAGAGACAGTCTACAACACGGTTGGCCTATGCCATTGCAAAACGCCGTTGTCGTAAGAACCTGAAGAAAGCGAAAGAGCTACTCCATATTAAGAAGACTACATGTGGGGCTGGAGAGGTAGCTCAGTGGTTAAAAGCACTGGCTGAGCTGGGCGGTGGTGGCGCACACCTTTAATCTCAGCACTTGGGAGGCAGAGGCAGGCGGATTTCTGAGTTCAAGGACAGCCTGGTCTACAGAGTGAGTTCCAGGACAGCCAGGACTACACAGAGAAACCCTGTCTTGAAAAACAAAACAAAAGCACTGGCTACTATTCCAGAGGACCCAGGTTCAAATCCCAGCACCCACATGGCAGCTCACAACTGTCTGTAACTTCAGTTCCAGGGGATCCGACACAGACATATATGCAAGCAAGACACTAATGCATAATATATAAAAAAAATCATTCTTTAAGAAAGAAGAAAAAAGAAGAGGTAGAAGAAGACATGCAGGATGATCTTGGTATCATAAGAAGGAATTATTGGGACAGTTAAAGAAAAGCTCAATATGGGCCTTTTGTTGTTTACTTTTTTTTAAAGACAGGATCTCACTATGTAACTATAGCTGGCCTGGAACTTAATATGAAGATCAGGCTGGCCTTGAACTCACAGAGATCCACCCACCTCTGCTCCTGAGTGCTGGGATTAAAGGTGTACACCACATTTTTAGATAACATAGGGTATAGGAGAAACAGGCATTGAGGGAAGCCCAGGCTGTCCATGAACTCACAATGTAAGTGAGGCTGACCCAAATTTCTGATCCTCCTGACTCACTCTCCCAGAAAGCTCTTGGCCTTAAGAAACACATGCTGAGCCTGGCAGTGGTGGCGCACGACTTTAATCCCAGCACTTGGGAGGCAGAGGCAGGCGGATTTCTAAATTCCAGTTCGAGGCCAGCCTGGTGTACAGAGTGAAACACTGTCTCGAAAAAACAAAAACAGACTGAAGGCATAAGATTTGTTAAGTATGTGCTGAGAACTGAATCCAGGGGCTCATACTTTATATGTGTGCTTATAATTTATCATTTATCTCAAAAATAGAAATGAAAGGCCCAGGTGGTGGTGTACACCTTTAGCTCCTGCACTCAGGAGGCAGAGGCAGGTCATCTCTGTAACCCCAGCCCGGTCTACATAGTGAGTTTCAGGCCAGGCAGGGCTACACGGTAGAGAATGCTGTCTCAAACAAAACCATAAACAAAAATAAATAAATAACATTGGAGCTGGGCAGGATGGCACAGCCATCCCATGACTCAGGAGTCAGAAGCAGGAGGGCTAGGGGATGAGGCCAGTCTTGGCTAATGAAACAAGAACAAGGATTAATCAACTGAAATAAAATAAAATCAGATGAGAGATATAGCTTGGAGCGCACTTGCTTAGCACTTGCTCAGCTCTTAAGAAAGATAGGCTGGGTTTGGTCCCTAGCAATGGAGGAGGTGGAACTGGGCAGACCAAAAAGCTCAAGATCACTGGTAGCTCAGTTGGTAGAGTGCCTGGCTTCCAAGCCTGAAGACCTGAGTTCGAACCCCAGAATCAACATAAGAAGTTGGGCATAGTGAACCAGGGGGTAATGGCATATGCCTTTAATCCCAGCACTTCAGGAGGCAGGGGATCTGAGGCCAGACTAGTCTACAGAGATAGTTCCAGGACAGCCAGGGATACACAGAGACAGAGAAACTCTGTCTCAAAAAAGCAAAAATAAGTTGGGCATGGTGTTATAAATACTATTTCAGTGCTGGTGAAGAAAACATAGACGAATCCCTGGGATGAGTCAACTTAGCCTACCAGACCCGTGAGAGACCCTGTCTCAAAAAACGTGGATGACACCTGGAGATTGTCCTCTGGCCTACACACACACACACACACACACACACACACACACACACACACAAGTTCAATGTCATCCTTTGATACATAATGAGTTCAAGGCCAGCCTGAACAGAACAACAACAACAAAACAAACAAAAAAAAAAAAACAAAAAAACAAAAAACAAAAACAAAAAAAACAAAACAAAAAAAACAAGCAAACTAGTCAGGCCAGGTTGTGGTGGCACACACCTTTTAATCTCAACATTCAGGAAAGCATAGTGAATTAGAAGCCAAAGCAAACTACATGAGATTCTGTCCTAAAAACTGAAAATAAAGCTAACAGAAAGAATATGGTACCTTCGTGGGCACCAGGCTCTTGGCATAATTAATGCATTTACAAAGTTTTCACGGTGATCACGGAAGCGTGACTAGGCAGAAGATGGGAAAACTAGGGCACAGAGATATTACATGAGTTGCCAGGAGAACACAGTAACGCTAAGTGACAGCCCAGGGTAGGAAACGCAGGCATTCAGAGCCCACGCCCGTAAGCTCAGTGGAGGAAGCGGAACAGTGGAGGAAGCGGAACCACCGTTACTTTCTAGGCCACAGAGCGTTTCTGCATCCGTTACCTCGTTTGATCTTTGCAACCTCTCCACGCACAGGTATGTAAATCCCATCCTGACAGTTATATGTCAGGAGAAATCAAGAACTCAGAAAGCTTACGGAAATGGTGCCCAGGGTTCTTAGCTCACAGGATGCATCCACGGATAGACAGTCACTACTGCTGGCTACATCATGAGCTGGATTGTACAAACACAAACGGCCCTTAAACCCTGCACCTCTATCCCTCAAATTTCAGAGAGCCAGGTGTGCTGGTCTAGGCCTGTAACCCAGCCCTGAAGAGGTTGAGGCAGGAGGATTGTAAGTTCAAGGCCAGCCTAGGCTTGACCCAAGTCAAGTACCTTGCCTCCAAATCGAGGAATTGAGTCAAAAATTAAGAACAAAACCGCCATCTAATTCCCTCCCCCATGTCTCTCAAATCCACTAGTATCTACAAGGGGGAGTTCATGGAGCCAGCAATAATGTCCCATGCCTGACTCCCCGTACTTGGCAGGCTATGGCAGATGATGGCAAGTTTAAGCTACACAGGGCAACGCTGCCTTGCTAAGGAAAGACTGGCTCAGTGATTAAGAGGACTCAAGTTTCCCGGCCTCCACGAGCGACAACTCACAACCTGAAATTCCAGCTCCAGGGAGATTCCCTGCCTCCGGCCTCACACACACATACTCACACATATATACGTAATTAACAAGAATAAAAAGAAAAAAATTTCAAGGAGGAAGGAAGAAGAAAGTTCATGGCATCCCTACCACTACCCTCTGTGTCAAAGTCCGCACGAGCAACTGCATACAGCATAAAAGGCCTCATGTTAGAAGACTCAAAACTTTCCAACCACCACATAGCTGGGTGAACCTGGAACAAACTATACCAGGTTCTTTCATTTTTCTGACCCAGTGATGGACCGGAAGTTTGGATGAAACTGGCCCGTGTAACTCTGATAACATTTCTGATATTGAATACACAGAAGGCACACTGTACCCAGCTCTTTCCACCCATATTAGGTTGTATAATCCCAATATCCATGAGTCTTACAAAGAAGGAAACTAAGCTTGGGGAATAAGTCACTCCATTATGACCCATGCACCCTGTCTCCAGAACATGCCTTGTAGACCATGTTTACCATAAGAACCAGTCTCCTGCACCCACCTTGGGTGATGTGATCTTGATGTAAACAATGATGGGGGCCAGCGACGTTTTAGAGAGCTGGGCTGGGTGGTTGATGGTGTCAGCGTCCAGGGCGACCAGCTGCAAGGTCCGGGCCAGCTCGAAGATCCGCTCAATCTCACTCTGTACCTCAGCTGGGGCATGGGGACAGGAGGGGATCGTAAGGTTTCCCCAGGAGGCAGTGGAGAGAAGGAAAGCTTCTGGAGACTTCCCAGTACTTCACACCCCACCCACCCTGACAGCCCGGGAGGGGGAGAGTAGGCGGGCAGCTCACCCAGGCTGGAGCGTGTGTTGGAGCGTTCAATGATAATGTGTTTGCTGGGGTTGTTAAGGACTGAGCGCTTGGCCAGGGAAATGTCAGCCGTTACCCGAGTGATAGAAATCCTGAAGGAGCAGGCAGGGAAGGCGTCAGGGGTTGGGTGGGCAAGAACACACTGTCCACTCACTGGCTCCAAGCTTGCCACCCTTGTCCCAGTCTAAGAGTCTCAGAGTGGTCCCTTTAGACATCTTGTGTATCCCCAAGTGGGTGGAAGGAGCCACAGTCAGCAGAGAGCCAGCTCTCAGGGTCCTACCTGCCATCAAACCGATGCTTAAGGAAGTCAAACAACGCTTTCTGCATCATGTCTGTTACCTGTCATGTAGGGATTAGAGAGAAAGGGAGAAGTCAGGCTCTGAAACCCCCAGGAGTTCTGCCTGCCGGACATCCCTTTCCACCTTTCAAAACTCTTGAAGCTTCTAAAGGGGGGGGGGGTGCTTCCTCAGGGGCTGGGGCCTCTTATGCAGCCTGATTCCATTGGTCTGTTACATGGCATCTCCAAAAAGGGTCTTAAGAGTTTTCCTTGGGAGATTGGGCCCTCTTGAGTGGACTTCCCATGGGTCAGGCCCCCTTAAGGGTTTTCTCTGAGGTACATGAGCTTTGGGCATATGGGACCCTTTGGAATATCTGTACACTCTGGAGGTCTGGGCCCATCTGGGCACACTGCCCTTCAGAGCTCCTACCTCGTAGCCCTTGAGCGACGGTCCCACCAGGATGATGGGCCTCATGGAAGGCACCACGTCATAGGGGGGCACATGCTCTGTCTGGGAGGGAAGCAGGGAAGGGAAACCCCAAAGTAGAGATGGCATCAGCCCCTCTCCCCAAGTGTCTAGGTTCCCCATGCAGCCTTTCCTCCCTCTGACCCCAGAGCCCAAATGTCGGTATCAGAGGGTTGGGGGTGGGAGATGGCCAGGCAGGACCAGGAAGGAGGGTAAAGGGAGAAAGATCTGGAAACTGGTGTTAGAAGGTCCCCCAGTTCATCCCCAGTGGTGCAGACATAGAAAGCTATCATACTTACCGATTTCTGCTTCTGTTTGGCTGGGTCCAGAGATTGCCAGGATGGGGAAGGGAAGGAGAGAGGGGAAGGCACCAGGCAGGGGTAGAGGGCCAGGAAGGAGCCAGGACAGGAAAAGGGGCAAGAGAGCGGGTAGACGAGGAAAAATAACAGGCATGCGTGTTAGTGACAGACAGAGCCAGAGAGGGGATGGGACCCCATGCCACAGGGGAGCCAAAGGTGGCCTTGGTGGCTGGAGGCAGGACAGACAGTCATCCAGTGCACTTGAGACTAGTGGGCCAGGCCTCCTGCCCTTCCAGATCTAGCTCTGAAAAGAGCTAGAGACATTGGAAGCCCCAAATCCAGGGCCCACACTCCGCCCCATTGTGTATCTTCCTGTTTATCTTAAGGGGACCTGTTCTGCATCTAGTAGAGGCTCTCGTACATCCACGCAGAGTTGAAAAAGGGCAAATGAATGCCATCCCAACCCTTTACCATCCAGAGTGGGGCATTTATTAGTCATGAGGACAAAGACTGGATGTGTTTATTACTAGACAAAGCAAGAGCTGCCTCTTCCTGAGGAGTTGGGGAGTAGGGTTTTATAAAGAGAGATATGGTCCCGCCCCAGTCCATCCCCATACATCAGCTAGGCAGAAAGCCCAGAGACTGGAAGTATAGAATGGACTACATCTGGACATTTCAGCCTCTTTTCTTTGCCAAGAGCTGGGTCCTGACTCCCCTCACAGGAAACCAGACAGAATTACCTTCTTAAAGAAGGGGATGCGCTTGCCGTGGGGTGGTGGCGTGGTGACACTGCTCACACTAGTCTTGGCAGAGCCGCCGTGCTCCCCTAGCTCTGCCTCCTCCTCCTCTAACTCTAGGGGATCTAGCTCAAAGGCAAAGTTAGTCATTTCGTTACCTGGACCAGTCAGGAAGGAGATGAAGGGAGAGGAGGAGGGAGATGAGCACGGAGACACAGCGCAGAACACAAGGATGGGATGGGGAAGAAAGAAAGAAGAAGTGAATGGAATGGGGCTAGGAGAATGAATGGGAGATGGGGGGTGTGGGGGAAGGCAGAGAGATGGAGCTACCACAGAGAGGGACAGGAGAGACATGACAGACTCAGCTCGGAGGACAGCCTATCCTTAATGGAGGGGGTACTACTGCATGTGTTTGGGGGACTCAGAATTGGGGCACCTCCTATTGCAGGGAGGAAGGACCACCCCTGTGGAGAGACCACCCAACCCAGGAAAAACTCTCCCTCCCTCCCCTAATTTGCAGGCAGTTCTTACCACTAGCAGGGGGTGTGGGGCGGCGGGTGCCAGTCACCACATCTCCCAGACTGGAACTGGAGTTGTCACCTGACTTGCTGTGTGGGCAGAGAAGCAAAGGAACTGATGAGCAAAGGTGGGCGTGGGGCTGGGGGACTTCAGTGCTCACACAGTGCATGCTGGGTACTTATCCAACCCACTCACCCACCCCTTAAGGCCATGGGCAGGTCCTGGAGGTCAAGGATTAGCTCTGAGGACTCCCCCTCCCTGCTGGCCTCACCAGGGATAGCAAGTGTCCTCCCCACCCCCTCAGCAGACACCTGGAACTGAGGCGGTTCTGGCGCAGGGTCTGTTCCTGCAGCAGGCGAAGGCTGTCCAGTTTGACAGGGCTGGGGATGAAGCCCACCTCACAGCCTTCCTTCACCAGCCGCCCAATCCACCAGTCGTTATTGTATTTCTGTGAACAAGAGACCAAGAGAGAGACCAGAGGTGAGAGCCATAACTACCTTCTAGGGAAACCTCCAGGCTGCCAACCCTGCCAGTAAAGGGCTCCCTCAAAGAACCCCCACCCCTGGCTTCAGTCTCTGATAAGATCCTCCCAATTCCCAAGATGACAAAGCCAAGACCAGGACCCTCTGTGACCATGGACCACCCTTGGTTAGAGAGAAGGTAAAAAAAAAAGCTCCTGCCTCCCTGAGATTCATGCTGTGAGTAGGAGTGAAAGCAGACACATGCACCGGGCACACCACCATTCTATCACAGGGCTCACAAGCCCTCCCAGCATCTCTGTGACTTAGGCATTACCAACCAATGAAAACTCATTGGGTTTAGAAAGGTGAAGACATTTGCCTAAGGGTGCACAGCAGACTCAGTCCAGCTGCGCTCAGCTCAGCAGTGTTTTTCCATTAGACTACCAGATGCCCCCCTCTCCTGGCACCCCTCCCACACACCTCTAATGTCCCACCCTCGCCCCACTCCAGATGCCAAGTGTTGCACCCACCTCCTTGATGTGCAGGAAGTCCTTGGGCTCAAAGGTGATGGCCACTCCCTGGACAGGCACCTCATCCCCTGGAGACGGATTGTAGCCAACATTTGTCCGAACAGCAAAAGCCACTGGTTTGGTCTAGAGGGGACACATGAGGTGGATGAAGGCGGAGAGCTGCAGTGAAGCAGTACCTTGCTTGACTGGGATAGTGACTGTGTGGTTGCTTGCTTAATAAATTATTCATTAAAATGTATACTGAATGGGTTGTGTGGTCTTTTGTAACTTTTACAATAAAAAGGCACTGGGTGGGTGGGGCACTGGGAAGATGGCTCATCAGATAATGGCATTCGTGGTACAAGCTTGCCAATCTGTTTTGATTCCAGAATCTAATGAAGAGCTGACTTTACACTGGCATCCTCTGCCCTCCACACGTGTGCGGCATGCACATCCTCAAACATACAGCACCATGCCCAAACACACAGAAGAGCTCACACACTAATTAATTCAAAAGAAAACAAACAAAGACTAGAACTCAGGGCTGGAGAGATGATGGCTCAGCCTGTAAAGGTATCTGCCACCAAGGTTGACAGATAACCTGAGTCCAATCCCCAAGACTAACATGGCAGAAGGTCAGACCCAACTCCCACAAGTTGGCCCCTGACCTCCACATGTACGCCATGACATACAACACAGACATACAAATGTAAGATAATTTTTAAGTATTTAAAAATGGAATCTAGGGGCTCATGTACATAAAATAGATAAATGTGCATGTGTGTGCCTATGTGTCTGAGAGAGGCAAGTCCTGAGTGAGCACGAGCCACAGTACCGATGTGGTCAGGAGTCAATTTTCTCCTGTCACCGTGGGTCCCAGGAATAAGACTCTGATGGTCAGGCCTGCCCTGCAAGTGCTTTTACTAACTGAGCCACCTTATCTACATGCTCCAACCCCCTTTCTCTTTTCTTTTTTTCTTTTTCTTTTTTAGATGTGTGAAAAGGTCTCATGTGGTCCAGGCTAACCTTGAACCCAATATGTAGCCAAGGATAGACTTGGATTTCTCCTCCTGCCTCTACCTCCCAAGTGCTGGGATTATAGACATGTGCCACTAAGCCTGGGTTTTGTTTGGTTGGTTGTTTGGTTGGTTGGTTGGTTTGGTTTTGTGATGCTGGGGATTGAAGTCAAGGCCAAATCTATTATAGGCAGGCACTCTACCGACTGAACTACATCCCCAGTCCGTACTGCCATTCTTCAGGAGCTTGATCTGAGCTTCAAATCAAGCCTGAGCTGATCACTCAACCAGTGTAACCTCCCTGTGAAGTCCATAACACCTCTCAGCTCAGTGACAATCAATGATGTCCAACACACTGATGTAAGCACAGAGTCAGATGATGACAGGCACTGGGTGGTTCCCAGCACCCACATCAAGATGCTCACAATGGACTGTAACTCCAGCTCCAGAGTTTAGATGCCTTCTCCTGGCCTTTGTGGGCATCTGCACATGCTTAGCATGCAGACACACACCGTAGATAGACAGATAGATGGTTAGATAGATAGATAGATAGATAGATACATACATACATACATACATACATACATACATATTGATAAATACATATTGAGGGCCCTGTGTGGCAGTGCATTTTTTTTCTTTGTTTTATTTTTATGAGTACACTGTCACTGTCTTCAGAAATACCAGAAGAGGGCATCGGATCCCATTACAGATGGTTGTGAGCCATCATGTGGTTGCTGGGAATGGAACTCAGGACCTCTGGAAAAGCAGTCAGTGCTCTTAACTGAGCCCTCTCTCCAGCCCCAATAAAGCAGTCTTTTAAAAGAATCTAGAATCAGGTGGGGCTGCTGGTGGTGCAGCCCTTTAATCCCAGCTCTTAGGGGGCAGAGGTAGGCAGATTTCTGTGAGTTCAAGGCTAGTCTGGTCTACAGAGTGAGTTCCAGGACAACCAGGGCTACAGAAAAAAACATTATCTCAAAAAAACAAACAAACAAACAAAACACCTCGAATTTGACATTTAACCTTGATGGAGCTTCCAGAACAGCAGGTGCATTGTTTTGTGTTTACTATGGTGTCATGGAAAAGTGGTAAAAGGAGACCACAATGGCTGTGAGATGGCTCAGTGGGTAAAGTACTTGTGTGCTGGAGGGGTGAGCGTGGTCAGAGATCAGCCCAGAGACTTCTCCTGGCTATCTATCATCTCTCCTGAGGTGGCAACGTCCCACCCTAGCACATATGTAAAGGCCAGGAATGGAGGTTACACAAGCAGAGATAGGTCCAGGCGGGGCACACTGGCCAGTCGAGTCAAAATGGAGGCTCCAGAATCAGTAAAGAATGAGGAAGACACCTAACACACTGACCTCTGGCCTACACTAGAGCATATGTGGGTGTGTGCTCCTGCACATATAAGCACACATACATGTGTATACCATAAACAGATGTACACACACAGACATACAGACATACACACACACACACACACACATAGCCCCATATGTGGTAGCTGTCTTAATTCTACCTCTTGGGAGGCTGAGAAAGGAGGATTGCTGTAAATTCTGGGACATCCTGGGCTACAGAATGAGACCCTATTTCAAACACCAAAGAAGAGGGCCAGTAAGATGTCTCAGTATGTGAAGGAGCTTGCCGCCAAGCCTGACACTGAATTGGATCCCTTGGTAGGAGGAGAGAACTGTTCACAGCTTGTCCTCTGACTTCCATGTGTTCAGTACAGCATGCATGGTTCTTCCCCCTCCCCAAATAAGGGTGATTTCAAAAATGTAAATACCCTCTGTAAAAAAAAAAAAGGCTGGTGGTAAATGTCCTTAATCCCAGCACTTGGGAGGTAAAAACAGGTGTTCTCTGAGTTCAAGGCCACCATGGCCTACAGAGTGAGCTCCAGGATGGCCAGGGCTACACAGAGAAGCCTTGTCTTGAAAAGAAAGGGAGGGGGCTGGGGATGTTGCTCAGTGGTAGAGCAGTCACCTGGCATGAACAGGTCCTTAAGATCAATCTCATGAGTGTATATGCATGTGTGTGTGTGTGTGTGTATGCATGTGCGTGTGGTGTCTGTGTGTGTGTGTGGTGTCTGTGTATGTGTAGTGTCTCTGTGTGTGTGTGTATGTATGCATGTGCCTGTGGTGTCTGTGTGTGTGTGTGTGTGGTGCCTGTGTGTGTGTGTGGTATGTGTGTGCGTGTGTGTGTGTGTGTGTGTGGTGTGTGTGTGTGTGGTGCCTGTGTGTATGGTGTGTGTGTGTGTGTGTGTATGTATGCATGTGCCTGTGGTGTCTCTGTGTGTGTGTGGTGTGTGTGTGTGGTGTGTGTGTGTGTGTGTGTGTGTGTGTGTGTGTGGTGTCTGTGTGTGTGTGTGTGGTGTGTGTGTGTGTGGTGTCTCTGTGTGTGTGTGTATGTGGTGTCTGTGTGTGTGTGTGTGTGGTGTCTGTGTGTGTGTGTGTGTGTGTGTGTGTGTGGTGTGGTGTGTGTGTGTGTGTGTGTGTGTGTGTGTGTGTGTGTGTGTGCAGGGATCAGGCCTAGAAGCTGAGTGAATTCTGAAGACTGAAACAAGATCATCAAAATTCAAGGCAAGTATGGGCCACATAAACAGACTTTGCTCTAGGACAAACAAAAACCATGGCTGGGTTCCAGTCCAGGATGTTTGTTTGACTGTAGAAAGTAGGTCTGTTTTCCTTGTAGTGCTGGGGATTGAACCCAGGACCTTGTGCCAGCTAGGCAAGCGTTGTACAATGAGCTCTATCCCTAGCCCAGGAAGAAGCAAGGTCATACTTATCAAGCTCTGTGGAAAGAGCATCAGACATTCGAAGGCTGTATGAGGAAAAAGAAACTATCACAGTCCATATACTTTCTTCACAGGCGAAAGACACAGCCACAGACCTCTGTAAGCAACGGATCCAAAACTTGATGGAGTCTGCTCAGGCTCTCTCAGGATGGGCGGGGGGGGGGGGGGGGATGAGAATAACGCCCACAGGTCCTCTCTCATCATTAGTCTCACCTTGGCTTTCTCGAGCTGGGCTAAGGCCTGGCGCTCTGCCTCCTTCCTTAAGGCTTCCCGGTCCTCCTCCAGAGACACATCAGAGTCTGATGGTCGGCTCGTGTAGGACTCTGCTGAGCCCTGAAAACAGAGGGGACCAGCTGAAGGCCAGCACCACTTCTTCTGGCTCCTGGGGTGGCATGAAGGTGCCATCCATTCTAAAATTCCAATGCTCCATCAGCCCTACACAATACTGCAAGGCCTAGAAAGGAGGTATTATTAGAACGAAGAGGCCAGGGGTCAAAGTTTGCAGGCCTGTGGGATGAGTGTGACCCTAGGAAAGGTGACAACAGCCAGCTGGAGGGTAAGGCAGGTCTAATGACAGCTGCTTGGGGCTTGGGAGGGGTGGGAACCTGATAGGGGCACAGCCCAAGGGAGGAGTGCCAGGGGATGACTCTCACTCCCAGCTTCTCCTTCTCTGCCCTGCCCCTGAATGGCCGAGAAGGCATAGCAGAAACTCAACGCCATCCTTTCCAGGGACTGTAGCCACCTTCTTAGGCCTGAATCCTCACCGTTGCCCATGGGTGGTCTATTGGAATGACAGGGCCACCAAAATTGATGACTGAGAATCAGGGAAGCAAGACACCCACCTCCCCTACTCCTCTAGCTGGGAATTTCTGAATAGGGCCACTCTGAGGCAACTCCAAGCTGCCTTATGATTTTCAGGGCAGTTCAGCACATGTGAGGGGAAAGCAGAAGGAATGGGATTCTGTCCCAACACTAGGATGCTAGATTGCAGGGTAAGTCAAGCTGTGAAGATTGACTATGACAGGAACCCAACGTGGACCACAGTCACCATCCCAGAGTGCCAAGGACTGTGGTAGAGACATATATGTATGAGACCCATAGAAGCTATACAGACGTCATGGCACTGGTCATGAAGGTGCAGACATGTATATATCTGGAAATAAAAAAGTGTGCTTGAGAAGATGTCTTCCATTGTGTGCGCTAAGAGTGAACAATCAAGTCACCAAGGGTGCCCCAGAGGTCTTTGTCCCTGAGGGTGGGAGGCAAAGGGTGGCAGAGGACAGGAGGCATGGATTTGGTGTGATTTCTGGACCGGTGGGTGGCAGACAAGGGTGGGAGGGAATATGGAGAAGTTGTGGGGTTACAGGTGTGTGAGGGATCGCTCCTGAGGGCAGGGAAGAGTCACTTGGCTGGGATTGTCCATTGGTTTGGTGTGGGAGATGGAGGTCAAGACCTAACTCTCCCCAAATCATCAGATGATACAGATATCACCTTCTTAGGAAAATCCTGAACGGGAGGTTCACTGGAGGAGGGGTGGGATAGAGATTTGGGTCACTAAATAAAGCTGGAGAAGACACACAAAACCAGGAGGAGGGACCAGCAAAAGAATCCCCATTCCCTCTTGTTACCCATTCCCCCAAAACAAGAATACAGATGCCCACATAGACAGAGACAAGCAGAGACGGACAGGCAGAGAGGCGCCCACTGACCCCAACAGACACGCATATGCATACACACATACACACAATCAGAAATGGGAGACAGGAAAGAATAAGGGAGCAAAGAGATGGACTGGAGAAAGGCCCTCTACAGCAGTTTGAGGGGTTCTTCCATCCACCCGCCACCTGCCCCATCCCCAGCTCACCACTACCAGGGTCCGGCTGGGCACCTCCATCCCGGCGCCCTCAGTGCCCGGCCCTGCCGGCCTAGGGGTGGCCCACACAGCCCGTTCCCCCAGGAGCTCAGGTTACAGGCAGAATTGCTACATGTGCAAACTGCTAGGGTATATTTAGCTCAGAGATGTGGCAAGGTCTGCCCCCCACTCCCGCCACCTACTGGGGGTAGGACTTGAGGAAGGAGCTAAGAGGAGGAAGAATGGGAGCTCTTGTGGGGGTCTAACCCCTTGGCTGGCAAGAGGAAAACTGAAGGCTCTTCCTGCCTTAACATCAAAAGCATGACACCATCATTTCTAGACCTGGCACTGGTCAGTTCTGGAACAGGAGGGATAAAGGAATGATTAAGGAAAGAACTTCGGATCAGTTTGTGTATTTTAGACACGCTCAGATCAAAACCTCCCTTCAGTCTCTGGAGCTAGGCCTGGGCTCATGCATGAGAAACCCAGAGACAGAAGAATCAAAAAGAAAGTACTCAGTCCAGTCAGCGATAGATCTGCTTGCTACTACTTCTCTCTCTCTCTCTCTCTCTCTCTCTCTCTCTCTCTCTCTCTCTCTCTCACCCAGCAGGGCTTGCCTCAGGGGGTTCCTCCTACCATGTCTTCTGCCCTCTCACGGTTTATTATCTCCTTAGCCACACTCCTTTCCTTGTCTGATCCTGAACCCCTCTTGCCTTTTTTGGGTACCAGGCTTTGTTGAGATGCTCAGTAGTCATAGCAACCACATGCCTCCTCACTGCCTCTCCCCAGCCTAAGATGGCCTGGGGTTGAGGGAAGAGAGGAAAGTGGCAGTTTTCCCAGCTCAGCATGAGGGCCCAGAGAACTACTGTCAGCATCAACTTGAGCTGGGCATGCAGGTTACATCCCTCTAAAATAAAACACCCCTTATCCCCACATCTTGCCTCTCTCTGTGCAGATCTAAAAAGAGTCATATTTGGAAGTGGAGAGAGTATGTCCCTGACCCATACATACCTAACTAGGGCCCGGTATCTCAGTTTATTTCCAAGCACCTGCCTCAGCCCCACCCCATCACAGATTCTGGGGGAGGACATGGAAGCAGACAGCCGGCAGGGGGAGTGGGTGACAGCCCGAAGCAAGCCAGGAGGAGGCAGGCCAGGCTGTCCCTGAATGAGATGACGCAGGCAGGCAGGCAGGCAGGCAGGCAGCAGGGGCTGGGAGCTGGTGTTGGAGGAGGGGCGGAAGCAGTGGGCGCAGAGAGGTCTCGGGGTGTTGGGTGTGGTGGTTTCAGGCAGGTGACAAGTGATATGAGAAAAGGTGCCTGGAGAAAGTCGCAAAGCCAGCCTGCACCAACCGGCTTCATCACCCAAGTCCTCTCCCCGGTTACCTGGCGGACGAAGCTGTTGGATGTTGTATCCGAAGAGGTACTTCCGTCAGACCTTTTGAACCGCCCTTTCCTCTTGCTGTACTTGCCCTGGAGAGGTGGGGAAGGAACAAGAGTGACATCAGAAAAACGTTTTAACAGTTCATCTCCTACCAGGGCTGGTGCTGTATACAACCAGCCTAGCCTGGGGACTCGCTGCTCTACCCCTATCCTCAGCTTCTCCTTCTAGAGGTGACCAGCCTGAAAGGAAAGAGGTTCTTCCACCTCACTGACAGTGCCCAGTCATGAGCCACCATGAGGAACCCTGAGGAGAGCCTGGGATGCACACACAGGAATCCCCAAATCAGGCCGAAGGCTGAGAAGCAGAAGGCCCGAGGAAGGGGAGGCTCATTAACCGCAAAGCTAATTGAGATGCCGGGCGGCTGCAGCAGCCTCAGGGGGCGGGGCAGCAGCCTCAGGGGCGGGGGAGGGGAGAGGCTGCCTGCAGTGCTGGGGGGGCGGAGGAAGAGAGGGGGATGTCCTCTCCTCTGCATCTGGAGCTGAGGGGGCAGAGTATGCGATGCCCCCAGAGAGAGGAGGCGAGGCAACCCAGGGCCAGGCTTGGTTCTCCCCTGAGCCCGACTCTGCTTCCCAGAGTAGGGAGGGGAAGACATCCAGCTCTTGAAGACCCAAAGTCACGTTTCTGAGGAAGGAAAAGAGGGAGGAGGTACAGAAAAACCCATATCGGGAAAGTAAACATCCAACCTGTGGCCTGATGCCTCGGAGTAGGCTCAGCTTCCCACTCCTGCCTCCGCCCTAGCAGAACTTTCTCTCAGCCTCCGTCCTGGTAATCAGTGTTTATATTCCTCCTCAAGGCAGGATCCACTCTATTCCCACGCCAGCTGCCCATGCCCCGTCCCCACGGTAGTAACCCAGCTCCATCAATCTGAGGGCCCTTTGGCCCCACCCCAAGCCGAGACTAGGACATATAGTCCTGCCGGTACCAGGTAGGATGGTTAACCTCTCTTACTGCACTCTAATTGGGGTGGGGGATCCTGCCTGACCTCTTAAATGCCAACGTTAGAGCATTGAGCATCTCCATGCTTCTACCCCCCCCACACACACACACACTCATATTCTTGGCACTTGCCCAGTACAGAATGGGCAGAATGCCCAAAAGCTCCTGCCCCCAGCCACTGTCCCAGACTTTGACCAAAGATCCCAGAGGCATCTCAACCACACTGCAGGCTCTGGTTCCTGAGACCCGGTACCAAGGAAGCTGATGAGCCAGACATGGTGACTCACACCTGTAATTCTCTACTCTTTGGAGGTAGAGGCAGGAGGATCAGAAGTTCAAGGCCAGCCTGGACTATGTAAGATATTCTCTCTCTCTCTCTCTCTCTCTCTCTCTCTCTCTCTCTCTCTCTCTCTCTCTGTCACACACACACACACACACACACACACACACACACACACGAATAATAGGACTGAAGAATATTCTATGGTCCTTTTTCCTTCTTTAATACTGGACATACAGCTAAAGTCGTTTTGAGATTCTGTGCAGACCTAAGAGCATTCTACAGTGAACCCCAGATTCATACCACTACCCCACCCCGGCTGGGCAAAGGGAGTGGCCTTCAGAGGGACAGGGGACAGCTGAAAGGAAGGCATCAGTCAGCTGTCTCCCAGGCTCCAAGGGGCCTGGGGTGGAGAAACGAAGTATTTTTAGGTCTGACCTGACCCCCCATACACACCCATCAACCACACCGTGTTGCTCACAGTTGCTCCAGGCTGGCCACAGCATTACAAGAGTTAATGCTATCCTTGGAGAAGGACAAGTCCTAGAGAAGTCCCCTGGCATGGCCACCACATACCCTGCTGGTCATTCTATGGGGACCTTGTATGCCCAAGAATGTCCCTACCTAGGGGTAATCCAGGCACATAGGAAAAGTGAGCGTGCCAAAAGGCAGCACCCCTCCCCCAGGTAAAACAGTGCCCTCCACGCCAAGACAGTGAGTTGGCACCCATCCAACTTTCCAAACTTTGGAGGTTCCCACCTCTTGGGGCAGGGGGAGGGGTGAGCTAATGTGGGTGTTGGAAGTAGGGAAACCTCCAAGAGCGGGTTGGAGACCAGGTGACTCTGGGAGGGCCTCCCACAGCTGATCCCTTCTCCACCTTCAAAAGCCAATGTCTGAGCCTTCGAAGGCCTGTTGGCAACGCCCTCTGACCATCGTCTCTGCCTTTTCCCAGTACTACCCCCGCCCCACCCACACCCACTAGCGCCTCTAAACGTGCTCTGCGTCGCCCCCCTCGCCTGATTCGCTCTCCAGCCTCCCTCCAACTCCGCTTCTCAAGGCCTGGATTCCCCCCAACCCCCATCAGCATCCCCGCTGTCTGCCTGCTGGAGCCGGTACCCCAGCAGCAGGGACCTGGACGCGGGGGAGACCTGGAGGCGAGGTTGACAGGCATTCCACCCCCCTCCTCTCCGCTCCGCAACACCGCAGCCCGACTTGGGCCAATAGTCCATCGATCATTAACCCTCGAGAATGGGGGGTCGCGCAGACACCCCTCTCCCATCCACGCAGGGCATATAACCCTTTCCTTCCCGGGGCTTTCCGAGCTGACTCCAAGGTCCGCAGAAGCGGTCCTTTCCCTCGAGCCTGGCACCTCGCCTCACCTGTGGGCTGGGGTCGAAGACCTCCATAGGGATCTCTTGGGAAGGTGGGTAAGGGCCCCGGGACATGCCGCTCTTCTGGACCATGGAGAGGATCCTCCGGTCCGGCCGCCCTCCCGACCCAGCCGGGCGCCCTCAGCGCATGGGAGAGGCCGTCCGAGCCGAGAGCAGCGCGGCGTCGCGCAGCCAGCACCGGGTGCAGTCGCCCAGCCAGACCTCCGGCTGCACGCTCGCCGCCTTGCTGCCCTCTCGGCTCGCGCTCTGCTCTCTGCGGCCGCCGCCGCCGCCGCCTCCGCCCCTGAAGGCTCAGCATCTCCCCCCGCCCCTCCCTGGTTCCCGCCCCGCGCCGCGGCCCCGCCCCTCGAGCCCCTCCGCCGGCTGCGCGCAGACAATGGCCGAGTGGCGGATCCCGGCTGGCCTCCGGAGCGCGGAGGGGCTTGATTGTTGTCCTCCGATTAGTCTGGGATGAGGGCAGCTTGCCGGGGATTAAGGGGAAACCGGCCTTGAGGCTGGGGTGGAGGTGGGGGGCGTTTACCAGTGTGTGCCAAGCGTCGATGGGGGGTGGGGTGAAGCACAGGTTGGTACGCCTGGTACCGCCTCCCTTTCTGTCCCAAACTACTCTCTCAGCTGGTCTCCCTGAGTGACTCCAGCTTGGGCCACCGGAACTTCCCGATCCCTGTGATCCTGGGACCTAGCTTTAACTCCTTTCTCCCCAGTGTGAGGCCCAGGCCGCCATGAAACTAGCTGAGTAGACCTCCCTCTCCAACCTGGCTCTAGGTCTGTTGCCTGTGGCTGAGGATGGATGATGGGGTGAGTGTCCAAAGGAGAAGGCCAACAGGGACAGTAGGAATGCTGTCCAGGGACCCAGGATTGCTCTCTTCTGCCTCATCAGTTACTAAGGTCCCCCAGACTCATCCAAAAGGCCAGGAATCAGGCTTGGCAACGTCCCTGTTGCTTCTAAGAGAAAGGAAAGGAGGAAGTATGAAGGGGGGAGGGGGGAGAGGGGCTATTCAAAGTTATATACCATGACTGTTGACCTAGGCTTGTCTCTCCTTTATCCTTGACTGAGGAACGAATATCCCAAAACTGTGGCAACTCGGTACCAATTTGGCTCAGGCTCAGCTGGCTTCTGGATCCAAAAAGGGTTGTCCTCAAGTCAAGCAGTGGTAGAGCACACGTTTAATTCCAACACTGTGGAGACAGGGGCGGGGCAGGAGGATCTCTGTAAATTCCAGGCCAACCTCATTGACATAGTGACCCTCAGGACAGCCAGGGCTACATAGAAAAGCTCTGTCTCAAACAAACAAGTCATTCTTGTTTTCTTTCCTAAGATGTTGCTAATACTATAGTATCTTTGCCCATTGAAATTATTGGCAAGATGAGAGAACAATAAGAAGTCTGGAAGCTGGGTATGATGGTAGCGATGCTGGGGGCTAGAGGCCAGCCTAGTTCACATCGTGAGGCTGAGGCCAAACCTGTCAAAAAAAAAAGAATGAATTTGTCACAAAAGATGAATGGACAAACAAAAAAAAAATGCCCCACAACAAAAAAGATGGCTGGGGTTCTGGGGGTGCTTAATGAGTGGTGTGGGGGCCATCCGTGGCAAGAGGACTAGTTCCTCCTTCTCCACCCAGATCTGTTCAGAGAGCAGAGAGATACGAAGTAAGAAAAAGCCTTGCCAAGGCCCAGTGCCCTAAAATAAAGACTATTTTCTGTATTCTGGTGCCTGGAGCCTGTGCACTGTTTGGACTCCTCACTGTGAATTCTGAGAAGAGATCGTTCATTCTCTGATCATATCATCTTCTGATAAGGACTGTGAGCAGTAAGGAAACCTTGTATCCTTCTATGAACATGGCCAACACTGGCAGGGTTCCTGTCTGCACACAAGGACAAGAGAGCCTGGCAAGAGAAGGCAGCATTGGGCTTCTCTGGCTAGGAGTGACAGCAGAGACCTTTAATCCCTACATTCCGGACACAGAGGCAGGCAGGTCTCTGTGAGCACAAGGCCAGCCTAGTCTACAGAGGAAGTACAGGCTGGGTAAGGTCTACAGATCCCACCTCAAAAGAAGGAGGACAAAGAAGAAGAACAGAAGGAGGAGGAAGAAAAGAGTCTGTTACATAAGTTGTAAAATGAAGTAGTTTTCTGTTTGTTTTATTTGATTGATTATTGGTTGATTGAGACATGGTTTCATTATGTAACCCATCTGGCCTGCAACACGGTGAGAGCCATGACCAGGCTGGCCATAAACTCCCAGAGATCTGCCTTGCTTCTGTCTCCTAAATGCTGGGCTTGGAGGCATGTACCACCACCAAAATGAAGATTTTTACAAAGTTATCTGTTTCTGAGTTTGTACATAAAAACATGTTCCTCATCCTTTCCTGTTAACTCTCAGCTCATTTTACTGCCTAGAAAATTCAGAGGAAGAAGATGGCAGCCAAGCATGGGGCACAGACTTGTACTTGCCATTCAAGCACTTGAGAGAAGGTAGAGGCAAGAAGACAGAGTTGTGGCCATCCTGGGCTACATAACAGGACCTTGTCTCAAAAACAAGCAGAGAAAAAAAAAAAAGAAAGATTCTTGATCCAAGTAAGAATGAGGGCCAGAACCCTGATCTAGAACTTTGGTTTTGTTTGTTTGTTTGTTTTTTGAAACAAGGTCTCTATTGTAGAGTCCTGGATGTCCTGGAACTCTCTATACACACAGACTAGGCTGGCCTCATACTCACAGAGATCCACCTGCCTCTGCCACCTGAGTACTAGGATTAAAGGTATACACTACTATACCTAGCTCGGGTCTAGGACTTTAAAATTTTTATTTATGTGTATGTGTACATGTGTGCCAGCACATCTTCTGTGTGCTGGTACATGAGGCTGGCACAGGACACCAGATCTCAAGGACTGGAGTTTAGTTTTGGAACCACCAGATATGGATATTGGGAACCCAGCTGCAATCCTTTGCAAGCACACAAGCTTGTGCCATCTCTCTAGTCCCACTCCCCAACTTTTTTGCTTTTTTTTTTTTTTTTTTTTAAGTCGGAGTTTCCAGTATCCAGGCTGGCTTTGAACTCCATTTGTAGCTGAGGATGGCCTTGAACTTCTGATCCTTCTGCCTACCAAGTACTGGGATTAAAGGTGTGTACCACCATGCTTGGCCAGATTTTGCTTTTGTTTCAAAGACAGGGTTTCATTCTGTAGCCCAGATTGCCCGGACCCCCTTATATTGGGCTGTCTTGCTACCTCTATCTCATTTCCTGACTGTTAGTTGGGATTAAAGGAGAAAGCCAGCTGCTCTACTCCAATCGCTAGAGATTTTAACTTTCGCCACCCCCCAGCCCCCCAGATCATTCTCTTTGGGATTTCAGTCAGGGGTCTCCAAAGCCATTGGTCTTTTGCGTTGTTGTTCTGACACCCCTTCCTTTCCTCAGCCAACGTAGGTCTTCTCACATGCTTGCTACAGCACAGATTGAGCCAAACAAGATTGGTTCCGCTTGCTTGTGCTAATACTGTTTTGTAAAAGTAGGTGCATATGATTTTCACAAGTGGATGACAGAAATATTAGGATTAGGTTCAGGCTACAATGGAGGACATTGAAACACCCAGAGACTAGGGGTTTGCGGTGGCACCGAGAAAAATCTCTTGGTTTAGCCTGCACACAAATTCTTACTCTGTGAGAGCGAAAGCGAGGTAGTGTTTGCTTGCTCTCTGCTGTCAACATTGTCTAACACTTCTTTCGATAATTTTCTCCCAGCTAATTTAATAACCTCTCCCACACGACCAGCCCTCTCTGAAGACTAGGCCTCCTCACTCCGCCTGCGCGACTCAGCGTGACTTCCGGCTACCCAAATACCACGTGATCAAGTGCTCTCACTGCGCATGTGTGCCGAGGAGTTGGACTGAACCATTTTGCCGAACGAAAGGGGTACATATTTTGTGTTTTAAAGTTTAAAACCGACTCTCGATCCTGAGCATTTATGAACATAATTTTTTAGAAAGGAGATAAGTGAGTGTGAGGTGGAGGAAGACGAAATAGCGTAGCGGAAATACAGACCGTCGTGGAGTGGGGCTTGGGCTCTCCCCTTCGCAGATGATGGGAGGAGCCGGCGGCCCGCAAGCTCTTTCCTTTCGCTGCTGCGTCCGCAGCCATGAGGTGAGCGGGCCTGGCTCTCGGTTCCCGGCCGACTGGGCCGGCGATGCTTGGCGGGGATTGGGGCCGGGACCCCGGATGGCCGAGGGGAGCGGGGAGAAGGGAGGTGGGCTTGGTGCGGCCGTGCCCGGAGTGCAGAGAGCACGCACGGCCTGGGCCTAGGGAGTATGGGCCGCGGGACGCCGAGGCCTGAGAAGACCTCTCGCGGGCGCTGCTCTCCGCCTGGCTCGCGTCGTGGGCCACCACGCGGAGAGAGCGGCGGCGAGTGGGCACTGAGTGGCTTCCTTGGCGCGCTGAAGCCCAGCGGACCTCTGCCATGTAACATAGGACAAGTCTCGGGCAAGCCCGGGCCTCCGAGTGCGGAGAGCGTGGCGCCAGGTTGGCTTCCACCCGAACGCCAAAGAGCTGCGCCTGCCCTCCTGGGTAAAACAGGCTGCATCACAGTCCTGATCTATTGGCGTCTGACCTTTAACATAAAAGTCGTAACAGGGCCAAATACCCGGGAGAACTTAAGCACACCCCGCCCCACATCCCTAATGGCTCTCCACCTTGGCCGCGTTCACTGCCCAGGTCTTGGTTTGGATTTAAGATCTTGCTTTGGGCCAGGCAGTGGTGGTGCATGCCTTTAATCCCAACATCTTGGGAAGCAGATGGGTGGATTTCTGAGCCTGGTCTACAGAGTGAGTTCTCTTAAAGAACACTAAGACTTTAGAGCGAAGATTTTGCTTGAAGTGTTTGTTGTTGCTTAGAAGTGGCTTTCAGGACTTACTAGTGCTTTCTGTGTGCCCTAGTATGCTCAGGCTACAGAAGAGGCTTGCCTCTAGTGTCCTCCGCTGTGGTAAGAAGAAGGTCTGGTTGGATCCCAATGAGACCAATGAAATCGCCAATGCTAACTCCCGTGAGTATGATCGATCGATCCTTCAGCCTCATCACCCACCTACAAAGATATTTATTGCATTAGTTTATAGGATGGAACCATCCAGTGTTAAATTAATGAATTATAAACAAAGTGAGTATTTTGTAGCTGTCTGGAAGTTTTAAGAAGATATTTGAGGACTAGAGGGCGTTGGGTGAGGCTTGTTAGTATCAGACAGGTGGCTCCAAGTACCTTGTTAACCTGCACTTCAGATACAACAAATATGCTATGAAATATTTAAGAGATAAATATTTTTTTAACATGTATTCAAGGATTTCAGCTCCTTTTGAGAATGTTGGGTCAAGGATAAAAGCTTGGAGTTTTTTGGCTGGCACTTTTCTAACTAAACCACTGTGTTGCTCTTTTCCAGGTCAGCAGATCAGGAAGCTGATCAAAGATGGGCTGATCATCCGGAAGCCTGTGACTGTCCATTCCCGGGCTCGCTGCCGGAAAAACACCTTGGCCCGACGGAAGGGCAGGCATATGGGCATAGGTGAGAATGGTCTAGCCTTTTCACCCTGCCTCTTAAAACAGTGGGTAAAGTGGTAGAGCACTTGCTCAACAAGCCTAAGACCCTGGTTGATGTCTGCACAGATGCTGGTGGTTTTTCTCCTATCTTGTGCTACTGCTGGGTGATGGTTTCTTTTGTGTGGATACAAGTTGGCACTAGCACTGGGTTTGTTGATGGGGAAAGATGTCAACATTAAGTATATTCTGATTATGTTGTGGGTTATACTGGATGTTTAAAACGGTTTGGGGGAGTGGCTCAGAAGTTGGGGGCACTTAACTGCACGTTCCTCCACATGGTTTTGGGTATGACTTTTATTATAGCCACTGTAGTTTAGAGAGATGAGGGTCATACACACGCCTTTTGCCCTGTTGTTACCTCATGCTTGTGGAATGAGAAGATAACAATTGCTGGATCTGCGCTAAAGCTGCTGGACCTCAATTTCAAGGCCAACTTTGATGCTGTTCCCCAGTCCTGAAAGGAGAAATTGTTAATGTTTGTATCTGTTGAGACTCTCCTGTACAGCTCTGACTGGCCTTGTGCAGAGCTAGCTGCCTCTGCTGTTTGTGTTCTCTTGACTCAGTAGGTAAAAGGAATTAAGTGGTTGGAGTTAATGTTTTTTAAAATGAAAGACAGCTCAGTCTCTGGTGGTTGACTTGAAACTTAGAGTCTCATTTCTAATTCTTGCTCAGGGAAGAGGAAGGGTACTGCCAATGCTCGGATGCCCGAGAAGGTGACCTGGATGAGAAGGATGAGGATCCTGCGCCGGCTTCTCAGGAGATACCGGGAATCTAAGAAGATTGACCGCCATATGTAAGCCCACTCTGCCGCTTTTACAGCTTTGTCTTTTTATCCATCTCTGTCTCTGTGGCTTTGAGTAGGGAATCCTGCCGAGGGAGTTTCTAAATCTAGTGGTATGTTTTATTAGCAGCCCAAGATTGGCCAGGCAGATTGTTTGTAGGAGCTGCCCCAAAAGTCTTTGGGAACAATAGTCTCTCTAGTAACAGACTTTGTGACCTTGGGGAGAGGAGCAGCTCAGAGTCTCATAGGTAACCAGAGCTGATCCTTGTCCCCTGCAGGTATCACAGCCTGTACCTGAAGGTCAAAGGGAATGTATTCAAAAACAAGCGGATTCTCATGGAGCACATCCACAAACTGAAGGCAGACAAGGCCCGCAAGAAGCTACTGGCGTAAGTTTCTTCAGGAGTGATCTGGGGGGGTGGAGGGCTAGAGAGATGTCCCAGTTAAGAGCACTGGCTACTGTGCCAGAGGTCCTGAGTTTGATTCTCACCACCCACACATGATGGCTCACAACCATCTGCAATGCAGTCCCTCTTCTGGTGTGTCTAAAGACAGCTACAGTGTATATTAAATAAATAATACTTTAAAACATGTTATAGGAGGAAAAAATTATCTTGGGGGTCAGTGCTGAACATGATTGTAATGTGCACTACCACCTTTAGTACTGTCTGATAGTTGTGAGCAGCTGTCAACCTACCTCCTGCCCATCCTCACCTATATAGGTGAGAGGGGAGCTGCTCTTTGGGCTGATGTGGCTCCAAGGATTTAGAGGTCTGGGGCCCCCAGCTGTTCATCTGAGCCCAGACTATCTTTCTCTTCCTTGTGCTAGTGACCAGGCTGAGGCTCGCAGATCTAAGACCAAGGAAGCTCGGAAGCGCAGGGAGGAGCGCCTCCAGGCCAAGAAGGAGGAGATCATCAAGACTCTGTCTAAGGAGGAAGAGACCAAGAAATAAAGCTTCCCTCATGTCTGTACATAGTGGCCCGGCTGTGGCCTCGCATGGATCAGTCATTAAAATAAAACATGCCTTTGTCCCCTGCCCTCTTTTTTAGCAGTTTTGGCTGCTGCGTCTTTATAATTCAAGGTCCAGAGCTGGTCATACGAATCTGGGGTGTCAGCCTAGGATTTGGATTCAGGGTGATATTGAGACTGATTCAGGGGGTCACCTATTCCTCATAGGCCAAAGTGGGGATGTATCCATTCTCCAGAGTGGGTGAGACAAAGTTAAGCAGCCTGTCTGTCCTAGTTCTAAAAACTGGTATGCCTGTGTGTGCTCAGCCAAACCTGCCTTAGGATCTCATGAAGCAGCATTTACCCAGTTAGCTGTCTGGAAGGCATTTAGAAATTGCTGTGGGCCAAGTACTATCTTTTACATTGACCTCTAGTCTTCACAATATAATGAATCGGCATCAGCCATGTCTATTTTATGGATGACAGGAACATGGGCAGAGGCAGTTCAGACTGATTCCCCCGTCCTCAGGTGACTTCCAAGTATTTGGTGAAGGATGCTGTGGTGGCTGAGTTAACACTTGGATTACCAGGGGAAGTTGGGTCTACCTTAAACAGGTAAACTTGTGACCCCTGTCAGCAGTGCCTCTCAAGAATGAGGTGGAGGAGGCAGGTGGACAGGGGCCAATAGACCCCACAGCTGCTTCACTTGTATCCAGTTCAGGACAGGGAAGAAAGCGGGTGGTAGGAGGCTGCAAAGACCAAACTCACAGGACCTTTGTCTCCAGGTACAAGGCCTGGCTTACAGGGCAGTTGATTTCTGGACTCCTTTGCCTAGTATAGCAACCTGCATATAAGACTTTCCCTTGGAAAGCTTCCAAGGCCTGGAGGAGTAGCCTTGGCAAAGCTCTCAGCCTGAACTCACCTCCAGCTGTACTGAGGGAAAGGGTTAGAGACCACGCCTCCCTGACATGGTCCACAAAAGGGGAATGCAGTGATCCAAGCAGTAGTCACAGTTCCATTCCAAGCCAGAAGATGGTGCTGTTCACTCACTGGTGATTTGTAGACTTTCGGCTTTTTTGATTGGTTGACATTGGGTGATTTTGAAAGGTTATGTTTTTATTTTAAAGACTTTCTTGCTTTTATGTGCATTGATGGTTTGCCTACATGGATGTCTGTGTGAAGATGCCAGGTCCTCTGGAACTGGAATTATAAATAGTTGTGAACTGCCATATTGGGAATTGACAGCTGGGTCCTCTGGAAGAGCAACATCTGAGCCATCTCTCCAGCCCTATAATGGTTTAATGTCGACTTGCCACAAATTAGAATCAACCGAGTGGGGAACCTCATCTGAAGAATTCTGATTGCCTTAATAATAGATGTTAGGAAGATCCACCCTTGAAGGTGGGTGGCACCTTTAAGAAATGGTCCAGATGCTGGGCGGTGGTGGCACACGCCTTTAATCCCAGCACTTGGGAGGCAGAGGCAGGTGGATTTCTGAGTTCAAGGCCAGCCTGGTCTACAGAGTGAGTTCCAGGACAGCCAGGGCTACACAAAGAAACCCTGTCTCGAAAAACCAAAAATAAATAAATGAATAAATAATAAAATAAATAATAAAAAACAAATCTTGTAAAAAGTAGATGACTAGCCAAGCATGGTGGTACATGTAATCCCAGCACTCAGGAGTTTGATTGCTCCAAGTCTGAGGCCAGCTGGGGCCACACAGCAAAACAGAACAAAGCAGAACTATTCCCATCGAATAATTTTATATATCTTTCCAAGGGGCTCACTGCTTTCCAGGTAAAGACCCTGAAAAAAACCCAGCTCATTCTGCTCTCTCTCTCTCTCTCTCTCTCTCTCTCTCTCTCTCTCTCTCTCTCTCTCTCGCTCATTCTGCTCTCTCTCTCTCTCTCTCTCTCTCCAAAACAGGGTTTCTCTGTGTAGCCTGGTTACCCTGGAACTTATCCCATAGACCAGGCTGGCCCTGATCTCGGAGATCCACCTGGAAAGGCATGTGTCATCTCCTGGCTACCTAATTCATTTTCTAGATAAGGAAACTGAGGCCCCAGTGACTTCCTAGAATCTCAGCATTTTCTAGTTACAAGTACCATGGAAGTCCAGCTCTGGGCTGCCAGCTGTGGGTATGACTCAGAGTACTTCCAGGGCAGAGCCTTGGCAGAGCCGTGGATGTAAGCTGTGAGCTAGAGACCAGCTGGAAAAGTGAGGCTGGCTTTGGTCTTCTCCCTGGTGGCACCAGTGAAAGGCAGGGACAGACTATGACACCCCCTTTAAAACAAGAGACTGGGTCTAGAAGTGCACTGCTGTCTTCCTTGGGTGTTTCAACAGGTCCCCAGTTGGTCCAAGCCCTAGAGGACTGGGGGATGCAGGAGGCTGAAGAGAGGGGACTAGGCTACCAAGGTGGTAAGATTATACAAAGAGCCTCACTGCCTGAGTCCCCCCTCCCCATCTCCAGCATCTATTACCCTGTCCTTTTAGGCCTACCCATCTCTGGCTCCTACCTTTTTCTTTCTGCATCTCCCTTGAACCCAAGTGGGGTGTACCAGAAGATCTCAGGCTGAGACAGAGGGAAGGGAGAAAGATGTGCATAGGTCAAAGATGGTACTGGCAGCAGATTTCTGGGCATCCCCAGGTCAGCAGTGTGGCTGGTCCAGATCCCCAAGAACAAGCACGAAGGAGGATAGAGGCTACAATGGGGACACCAGCTGTTCCCAGCCCCTAGGCTGGGAGCCTGCTGTCAGTGGCTCAGCCACCCGAAAAAGCTGCTGTGCTCAGCAGTGCAGCAAACAGACTGGGGGAGGGGGTCCAGGCCAGCTGCTGGCTGGTGGCAGACACTGGGTATGCATAAGGCTTGAATTCAACATTCTCACTTGTCTCTAGTGAGTTTGGAACATCCATTTCTATAGCTCCTGGCCCAGCCACCTCAGCTCTATCATGGTGGCTTAAAGCACTAAGGGACACAGGGAAGGGCAGTAAGATGTCTAGGCACCTGATTGCTTGGTAAGACTGGACAAATCATTAGTTTTCCATAGGCGTCAGTCTTCCTAAGTGTAAAAGGGGTGAATTGTTCTGTATACAGTGGATGACTTCCGGTAAACCACTTACCGTCTCCTGCCGCAATGTCCTACCTGTCAAAGGGTTCAGCATGGTCTGAGTTATTGAGGGGACCAAAGAGCATGAGGTCCCTAGCATGCTCCTTGGGCTACACCTGGTGTTCAATTACATGAACTCTTCTTCCAGGCAGGCGTGGTGCTGCACACCTGTAACCTCAGCTACTAAAGAGATGCACTGATGCTGGAGCATCAAGAAATTCAAGAGTAGGGGCTGGAGAGATGGCTCAGTGGTTAAGAGCACTGACTGCTCTTCCAGAGTTCCGGAGTTCAATTCCCAGCAACCACATGGTGGCTCACAACCATCTGTAATGGATCCAATGCCCTCTTATGGTGTGTCTGAAGAGTGACAGTGTACTCATATACATTAAATAAATATTTTTTTTTAAAAAAAGAGAGAGAAATTCAATAGTAGATGACTGAATTACATAATTCTAGCTACAGTCTTCAGAGGCAGGTGTGGTGCCTTCTACCTGCAATCCCAGCACTTGAGAGGCTGAAGTAGGACATTACTGACTCAAAACAAGACCCCATTCCAAACAAAACAAAACAAAAACAGAACATCAGATTGGTGTGTGAGTGTGTGTGTTCCAGGTCCAGGGTGAGGAATTCTAGAAGAGGCCTGTTATTCTTTTCGCTCCACCCTCAATCGCTATTGCTTTTACTGGATGAAGGGCCCCAAAGGATGCTCAAGGAGGAGGCGCCACAATTTGGTCCCAGACAGCCTACCTAACTCCGAAGGTGCAGGGAGATGGGGACCCAGACTCCGATGGAGGAGTGGGTACTTGTCAAGACAGGCAGAGTCCCACCTTCTGCGGTCTAGCATCACCAACACTGCCCTGACACTCCCGCAGTAGCCTCGGGCTCGCTTGCCCCCCCCCCCCGCCACCCCCCTCCCGCGCTCCTATAAATAGCTCAGGACACGCGAGCCGCGCGAGTGACGCGGCCAGGCAGGCGAGGGAAGGCGGCCGCTTGGCTGGAGCAGGTGGGTGGCAGCCCCCGAGGGGCGTGTGCGACCCCTCCCCCCACCGTTCCCTCCTCCTCCCCTCCCCCCATGCCAGGCATCTGATGACGGACGCTGCTGAGTCATCTCCTGGCCCCAGCGTCCTCCAGTGTCCCCTCCACCAGGTTTGAATCTCCGGCTTAGGGGCTGCAGGGAGAGGCGGCCCCTGAAGCGGAAGCGTGTAGGTCTGCGTCAAAAAGGTCACAGTGGGTCAGTCCCCTGAGCGATTCAAGTGCACGCAGAACCCAGAAGTGACCTCAGCCCCACCTTCCTGGCCTGACTTTGTTTCCCGCCTTCCTCGGGTCCTTCAGCATCTTTCTGTGGTCCCCAAGCTAGCACATTCTACTCTGACGCCCTTCCTCTCAGAGGTCAATACCTCTTGTATCCTTACCCCCCCCATCCCAGCTTGTTATGCATGTGCTTTCTTTATCCCAATCAGATACACAGAGCAGGTGAGCTGAGACAAGAAACATTTAATTATGGGTCTGGGGGCTCAGCAATGCCCCCACAGACCCGTCATGCAGCCTCATGTACAGTGGGCATTGGGCCCGCCCCGGGGATTTTGCTTTGGGGGGGCCTCATGGCAGCAAACAGGGCAGTGTGGCTTTAGTCCCCTTTTAGGGGAAAAAGTGGGGCAAGGTGTGTTGGGTAGAGAATCGATGTCCTCTCACTGTATGGAAGGCATGACTGTGCCCAGCACTGGGAGTGGCAATGGCTGACAGGATCAGGGCATAAAAGGAGGGTCTGAGCTTGGAAGAAGGGGGGCTGGCACCAGGAAAAAAAAAAAAAAAGCAGCCTTTGAGGAAGAGGTCCTTCGTCCTGCCGGGAGGGCTAAGGGTTCCTAGACTGTCATTTGATGGTGGCCAAAAAGAACTTCCCATACCTTTCCTCAGTCTCCCAAGGAATTCCTCCAAGGGGTGGACCCTGTAGAGCCCAATGAGAAGGTAAGTTTGGTCCATCTGACGACAGGGCTTTTAGAGAAACCAGACCTCACACTCTGACTCCCCTAGCTGTCTGCTTCTAGTGATAGGGATTTCTGGGGTCCTAACAATGAAATGTTTTGACCAAGCAGGGACCAGTGTCTTGTTCTCAGCTGGGTCTTTGTCCAGGCTGCTCTTGGACACCCATTTCTAGTAGACAAAGGAGAATGAGACTGTTCTGTGGGGATTGTCCTCAATGGAACCGACTCCTAGTGTTCCATCCCTTCCAGCCCTCAGCCCTGACCCTGCTCTGTCGCCCAGGTTTCAAGTAATTGGAAAGATTCCTGAACTTTCCTGAGAATTGAAGGAGTGACCGGTGGTTAACTTAGGGCTCTCCCATAGTCCTCAGCGTCTTCTCAAGCCAGAGGGGAGGGCTGAGGAACACCGACAGGTCCTCTCTCAAGGCCCCACTTGCAAAAGGGGTGGATAACAGACCCAAGCAAAGGCTGTGGGCAGAGAAGAGCCAGGCATGCAAAGGCAGTATGGGCAGGTAGTCTCTGGAAGACAGCAGGCCAACTCCCTAGGGTGGGTCTCACTATGGCAACCCGACTAGGTGGTACTTGGGCTCTGGGTGGACCTACCTGTAGCTTCCTCATTTCTTCCCACCTTTGAATCCCTTCCCCAGATCCCAGAAGATCACCCCATTCAGGATACCCCACCCAAGAAATTAAACCTTCCTCAGTGCAGAAGGCTCCTAAGTGGGGGTTGGGAGGGTGACGCTTAGGAGAGAGACAGGGAGAGGAAGAGTGTGGCCAGGATGCTCGCTTCCTTCTCAGGCCAGAAGCAAGAGCCAGGCATGGGCAGGGGTAGCATCTGGGTTCTCTTGGTTTCTGTCAGATCTCTGCCAAGGAGTCGGCTGGCACCAAACCCCGCTTCTTGCCGCTGCTGACTCGGATGAAGCCATCAGTATCCTTGCTTCTGCTCACGCCTACACAGATCTGAGTGGAAACAGAAAGACCAGGAATGAGTACTGCTCATGACTCCGAAGGACACGCCCCAGGGGAGGGCAGGGCCGGCATAGATCTGTGGGTAGAGCTGATACAGGCAGATCCTAGGAAGGGTCAGCAGCAAGACCAGGACCCAGGGGATAGATACAAGCAAGCGGCACGTCAGCATCAGAGCTGAACCTGGTGATCGTTTAAACCAATGTTCAGTCCTGATCCCATGTCACAGAGGAGGTGGTAGAAGGGAAAGGGCTAGCCTGAGGTGACCCAGCAAGCCAGAGGGCATAGTTAGTACTTAAACTAGCCAAGGGCACACTAAGTCCTAGCACTCCAGAGGCAAAGGTGAGCAGATGTATGTGAGTTCAAGGCCAGCCTGGCCTACATAGAGAGTTCCAGGCCAGCCAAGGCTAGGACTACATAGTAAAATACTGTCTAAGAAAAACAAAAAGCAAGGGCTGGAGAGATGGCTCAGTCTCAGTGGTTAAGAGCCCTGGCTGCTCTTCCAGAGGGGCCAGGTTTAATCCCCAGTACCAACATGGCAGCTCACAACTGTCTGTGACTTCAGTTCTAGGGTATCTGACACCCTCACACCAATGTATATAAAATAAAGTTAAGCTGGGCAGTGGTGTCACACGCCTTTAATCCCAGCACTTGGGAGGCAGAGGCAGGCAGATTTCTGAGTTCCAGGCCAGCCTGGTCTACCGAGTGAGTTCCAGGACAGCCAGGGCTACACAGAGAAACCCTGTCTCACAAAACAAAACAAATAAAATAAAATAAAGTTAAGTAAATTAAAAAAAAAAAAAAAAAGCAAGGTCTGGAGAGCTAGATCAGTGCTTAAATCACAGAGGTCCTCAACAAGTATCAAATATCCTGCATATCATATTCTTTTGGGTTTTTTTGTGTGTGTATGGTTTTGTTGTTGTTGTTGTTTTGTTTTTCCAGACAGGGTTGTCTGGGTAACCCTGACCTGAACTCTCTTTATAGATTAGGCTGCCTTTGAACTCACAGAGATCCACCTGCCTCTAACTCCTGAGTGCTGGGATTAAAGGTGTGTGCCACCAGCCCAGCTACATTACAGTTCTCTCTCTTTTAAAAAAAAATTATTTATTTATTTATTTATTTATTTATTTATTTATTATATGTGAGTACACTGTAGCTGTCTACAGACACACCAGAAGAGAGTATCAGATGCCATTACAGATGGTTGTGAGCCACCATGTGGTTACTGGGAATTGAACTCTGGACCTCTGGAAGAGCAGTCAGTGCTCTAACCACTGAGCCATCTCGCCAGCCCTACATTACAATTCTTAGCAGTAGCAAAATTACAGTTATGACACAGTGATGAAATAGTCTTATAGTTGGGGTTCTCCTGAGAAACTGTACGAAAGGGTCACTGTGTTAGGAAGCTTGAGGACCACTGGGTTAGGAGCTGCACTGACTGCTCTTCCAGAGGACCCAGGTTCAATTCCCACCACCCACATGGCAGGTCACAGCTGTGACTCCAGTCTCAGGGGATCCAAGGATCTCTTCTGGCTTCTGTGGGCACCAGGCATGCACACACAAACAGAAATGCATGCAGACAAAACACCCCTACACATAAAAGATAAATTAAAAACAAACAACAGAGAACAGCCAAGCCTGTGAATTCATAATTCAGTGTTCTGTTTTATTCCAGTTGCCTCTGACATCAGTCAGCTACCAGCTCAAGTCCCCAGAGGAGGACTTACCATCTGATCCCTTTGTTCGTTTGCTTTTGTCTTTTAGTGTAGTCTTGACACTTACTCTACAGTCTTTGTTTTTGTTTGTTTGTTTGCAAGACAGGGTTTCTAGGTGTAGCCCTGGAACTCACTTGGTAGACCAGGTTCACCTCGAACTCACAAAAATCTTTTTACTTCAGCCTCCCAGGTCTACACCACCACTGCCCAGTTGCTATATAGTCTTAGACCCTAGACAATCCTTCTGGCTTAGCTAGGTTACAGGTATGTGCCACCATGCCCAGTTTATGTGCTGTTGGGGATGGAGCAAGCAGTCTATCAGCGCCCCGGCTATAGACTACAGAGCTTCTCCTGCTCTAGTGTCTTCCTCTCTAACCTGCTTGCTCCCTTTCTTTCTTTCTTTCTTTCTTTCTTTCTTTCTTTCTTTCTTTCTTTCTTTCTTGTTTTGTTTTTTTTTTTTTTTTTTTCCGAGACAGGGTTTCTTCGAGTAGCCCTGGCTATCCTGGAACTCACTCTGTAGACCAGGCTGGCCTTGAACTCAGAAATCCATCTGCCTCTGCCTCCCAAGTGCTGGGATTAAAGGCGTGCGCCACCACCACCCGGCTCACTTGCTCCCTTTCTTGTACCCTTCAGACCCCCCTGTGGGGCACTTGACACCCTCACTCAGTATATACCCCGTGCCTGAACCCCAGCAGGGCCCTGGAACCCACCTGGTTCTCCTTGAGGCTCATGTAACCCTGCTCCTTGTTCCCAGAGAAAGGCTGACAGCATCGCCAAACATTCTCTCCTGGCCTCACCCGCTGCACAAAATTGGCTGGGAAGAAGCCAACCCGGTCGCCAATCTTGCCCTGGGGATGAGGGTATCAGTGAGCCAAAGCTTTACCCCTATTCTTCTCTAGACCCAGTTCCTACTCAGAGCCAGGACTATGGGCCTCCAGACCTTGGGCTCTCCTCATCCCAGCCCCTAGCTGGGCTTGGCTTCTGACCTTGGAAGGCTATAGGGTGGGTAAGGGGAGTAGATAGAGGGGAAGGGAAACTGACAGCAAGACCCAAGGATTGGCTCGGAACTTGGCCTGGGCAAGCCACTGGAGGAAGCCTGAAGGGAAGGTGGGGGTCTCAGCTATCAGAGCCCCCCAGCGCCCCAGACCCCATCCTGCCATGGTACCTTCCACCAGTCTTCGTTAGAGTCATCCACCAGCATGATCCGATCTCCAGGCCTGGGAAAGAGAGCACTAGGGCAGTGTGTGGGTTCCTGGGTGCCCTGTATTCCCCTCTCACATGGGAAAGGAGTCTCAATGCCCGTAGAGGCCATTGAAACCAGAGATACACCAAGCTCCCTGAAACAGCCCAGAATTGGGCAGGAGACAGGACACTACACCCCGGGCAGCCCCAGACTCTCTGAGTACAGAATTAGATGTTCAGGAAGCAAAAGTCCCCATCACCCTACATTCCAAGGTCAGTAGGGGTTAGGCAGGAGCAGCGGGACTAGACCACAGAAAGGACTCACTGCAGAGCCAGGTCGTTGTTCTCCTGGGGCAAGAACTTGTAGAGAGCGACATAGGAGTACATGGGCCCCACTTCCTTCCGCAGGGGCAGCTTTGGGGGCTGTAGGAAAAGTTCTGGGTCAGTGGTGGATCATCTCCTTGTTCCACCCACTGTCCACTTGTTGTGAATATGCATGTCTGCCCCTTGGGGGGTCTATGACATAAGACAGAGTGAATTTCTAGTAATAGGGCCTAATGTGTATCTCCCCAACCCTCTAGAGAGGGAAGATACCCTCTGCTGCATTCAAGAATGGCCTGCCCTTGGGAGAGCCTGGGTGGAGTGATGGATAGTGGAAACCCCTCCCAATCTTCATGGCTCCTTTCTTGACTGTGGCCTCTCTCTGGGGCCTGAGGACACAGGAGGGAGGAAGCAGTCAGTGCCCTATGTAGTGTGCTGTAATGTACATATTGATCGATGACAAGAAGTGACATTCCTTCCCACCCTGGTCCATGGGTTCCAAGCTGACCCCAGGCATACCTGCTGTCCAGGGCTCTTCTCCTCTGGTCCTGAGCCTTCACTCTCTGTTGGAGCTATGAATACTGGGGAACGGCAAGATCAGACCAAAATGTGAAGCTTCAGGAAACGCCTCCCCCACTCTTCCTTTCCTGGGGCCTTGTCACCCTGGCTTACCACTGTCACCAGGCCCCTCTTCGGAGCTGCGAATGCTGCCTTCCCCATCTTCTGTTAGCTCATCACGCTCACTCTGGGGGGAGCCAGGAGGAGGATCAACCCCTCAGCCCACCAGCTCCGGTACCCTCCCCTGGGGCTCCCCTTCTGTGCCCAGCATACCAGGCTCCGTGTGGGGGACTCAGACGTGCTACTGAAGCTAGACCGGTTCATCAGTGCCAGGGAGGTGCCATAGCGCAGAGTCTCGTAGACCGGGTCCACCTTCCCACTAGTTCCTGCAGAGCATCTACCTTCAATGCCTGGCACCCAGCTGCCAACCTGGAATCACCCTGAAGCTCCATTATGTGGGTCCCAGAAATAGAGCTCAGGTCACCAGGTTTGGCAAGAGGCTCTACTTGCTGAGCTGACTTAACCCTAACCCAAACCAACTCTGTGTATGCGCTATTAGTATCTGGTGTTTAACACAGTGGCTCATAGAGCTCTAGACTCTATGCAGCAACGGTGGCCTTGAACTCCTTATCCTTCTTCCTCTGCCTTCTAATTGTTGGGATGCCTGGCATGGAACGCCACACCCAACTCAGTCTCACCTCCTTCAGTGCTGTCTCAGTGTCTGGCCCAGTGCCTCAAACTAAGTAGGTGCTCAATAAATTGCTGTTTGGGAGATGAATGGAAAAATCAATAAATGGAGCCCATATTCAGGGCAAGAGCATCCAGGGAAGGGGGGTAGGGAGTGCCAGGAATAGGCAGTACCTGTGTGACTCAGGTACGGAACTGAGAAATGTGTGAATTTCTTACAGGACCTCTGAGAACAGGGCCCTAGAGTGTGGGTCACTTACCGGTAGGTGGGGACTCTTTGCTCATGGCACAGGCTGGTGGCGGCTCATGCACCAGGAGTGGGGAGCTGAAGTTACGTCGGAAAGATGCGGACTGAGGTGAAAGGAGAGAAAACAGAGAGACATAATGACCTATGGAGGGCTTGGCCCTGCCCAACCCTGGGGCCACCCCACGAGAGCCAGCCTTGAGCCTCCATTCAGCCGTTTTATGACATCCCTCACTCACTGTCTTGCCCGGGCATTGCTGGTGGGAGATCTCCTCAGAGCACCAGAGGTGAACGCTGACTTTGCATGTCTTACATCGCAAGCCCTGCTTGGAGTTTCCTAGAAGAGACTGTGGGTTCAGCAAGAGGAAGTGGGACATTCCCATAGACAAGGAACAACACCAACAAAAAGCCTGGCTAAGGGCCCAGGGGTGGCAGTGGTGGTGGTGCATGCCTGGGTTTGGGGCTAGCCTGATCTACAGAGCAAGCTCCAGGATACTCAGGTGTACACGGGGGAAACCCAATCTTGGGAAAAAAAAAAAAAAAAAAAAAAAAAAAAAAAAAAAAAACTTGGAAAGGGGCATGAAGGAAAGGCAGCAGATGCTTCATGATTTTGTGCTGGGCTTCAGGGCCTGGGCCCCCCTCCCTCCTACAGTGAAGATGTTATGCCGTCAGCAGCAGGAAAGCCAACATGTGAGTTTGGAGCAACATCGGGTACAAACAGCACTCATGACTCTATTGTTTTTTCCTAGGGTTGGCAATATAGAATCCAAGGACCAGTACATGCTAGGTGAGTGCTCTAGCAACATCCCAAAGCCCAACCCCCAACCAACATCATTTGTCTCCCCAGGGAGAGAAGTACCCTGCTTTGTGATACTTCCATTATTAGGCAGTTCCAAGGCTCATTCCCAGCTGCCCACCAGCCTGCCACAGGGCCCAGGTAGGTACCTACCCACGATGAGCTGGTGGCACAGCTCACAAGGGGTGGCTCTCTTGAAAACATGTTCCTGGAAGCTGTGCAGCCTCACTGGTTTGAGTGGTGCCAAGGGTCGAGGGACTGGGCACGGGGAGGGTGTTGGGGTGGGTAGACCTCTGTCTGCGGATGCAGGTGGTGGAGAAGGAGGAGGCAGTGGGGTTGGCGGTGTCAGCAGCACCTCGGTGGGGCACTTCAGCTCAGAGCCTGAGCGAAGGAAGAAGTTCTCCACACTCTTACTTCGAAGGATGGTTTTGAGGGATAGGGAGCGCTTAAATCGCTGGAGCTGGGAAAAGAAAGAGAACTATGAGTGCCTGGCTGGAGGCCTGAGCAATGAAGGCTCCCTGTGTCTCCTGTGGAGGCAGCAGGAGACCTGAGGTCCCAGAGACAGGGTTTCTCTGTGTAGCCCTGGCTGTCCTGGAACTCACTCTGTAGACCAGGCTGGCCTCGAACTCAAAAATCTGCCTGCCTCTGCCTCCCGAGTGCCGGGTTTAAAGGCGTGCGCCACCACCGCCCAGCGAGACATCATCTTTCTTAAAAAATAATTTTTTATAGGCATTGGTGTTTTGCCTGTTTTACATCTGTATGACTGTGTGAAGGTGTCAGATCTTGGAGTTACAGAGAGTTGTAAACTGCCATGTGGGTGCTGGAAATTCAACCCAGGTCCTCTGGAAGAACATTCAGTGCTATTAACTGCTGAGCCTTCTCTCTAGGCCATAAGACATCATCTTAAGAAGAAAAGAGTCTAGTTTCATATATATATGGTTTATTTTATTTATATGAGTATACTGTAGCTATCTTCAGATCCCATTACAGTTGGTTGTGAGCTAACATGTGGTTGCTTGGAATTGAACTCAAGACCTCTGGAAGAGCAGTCAGTGCTCTTAACCACTGAGCCACCTCTCTAGCCCTATTCTGTTTTATATTGAGATGGCCTCTCGCTATGTAGCCCTGGTTGGCCTCGAACCCATAGAGATCCATTTGCCTCTGCCTCCTGAGTGCTAGAATTAAAGACATGCTCCATTACTTCCTGTAAAAGTCTAGTGTTATTGTTTGTGTGAGACAAGGCCTTGCTGTATTCTCCAGCAGGTGGGGCTGAGCAGGAAAGTCACCCTACACCTGTATCCTCGAAACTTATTCTCTCCCCCAGACTTTATCCCCAGTCCGTCCCCTACAGTCAGCTTGGCACTGAAATTGTCTTGTCGTATTTCAAAGTTCTGGTTCAGGCTCCCTGACAGCTCCCAGGACCATGACCCCTGACATTGCTACAAAACCTTTTCTGTGGTTGAAAAGAGATGGCTTAGTGGTTAAGAGCAGGCATTGCTCCTACAGAGCACCAGAGTTGAGTTCCCAGCACCTGTGGAGGATGGTGGTTCACAATCCCCTGTAACTCCAACTTAGGGGGGTCTGGAAATTCAACCCACACCATCTTCCCGCCTCTGCAGGGCTCCTGAGCTCCCACATACATACTCGAGATTAAAAAAACAAAAAACAAAAACAAAAACAAAAAAAAAACAAAAAAACAAAAAACTATCTTAAAGAAAAGAAACCTCTGCCCGGGGAAGTGGTAGTGCACGCCTTTAATCCCAGCACTTGGGAGGTAGAGGCAGGCAGATTTCTGAGTTCGAGGCCAGCCTGGTCTACAGAGTGAATTCCAGGACAGCCAGGACTACACAGAGAAACCCTGTCTTGAAAAAGCAACCAACAACCAAACAAACAAACAAAAAAGAAAAAGAAAAGAAAAGAAACCTCCAGCCTGGATCGGGCAGGGCTCAGAGCAAGAGGGGGAAGGGGAAAAAAAAGAAAGAAAGAAAAGAAACCTCTCCTGGGTCTTCAGGAGATCGTTCAATATCCTTGTTCCCACAGGGAACACCCCTGGCAGGTGGGCAGATGATGTCTGTCCTCCCCACTTATGTCTTTCTGGAGATAACACCAGGAAACTTCCCTATGCACTTATGCCTGGGAGTTTTGATGCTCATATTGCTTTCCCTGCCTTCCACGCTTCCAGAGACCCTCCCTGTCTGAGAAGAGCCTCTCCCTCAGAAGCTAGATGCCTTTCCTCCTCTGGTGCTTCCTGGCCTTGCCCTAGGACAGAACTGCATCAGTGCAGGTTCCTCTTGTCAACTTCTAACCCCATCTAAGGCTGTGAGGCAGAGGCCTTGTCACCTCCAGTCCTCGTCCTCGAGGGTCCCAGCACACAGTAGGTACTTAATCACTGTGCCTCTGCCAAATACAACACTGACAGGGCTGAGGTGCTCTGAGGCTGGAGTTCTCTACACTCCTCTCTCAAATACAGCCTCTTGTCTGTGCAGAGCAAGGTATGGTGACCTCCTTATCCAGAGCCTGGCTGCTCTCTCATTCTGTGGAGAGTTACCTTATTCCTGCCCACTCTCTTCTACCAGCAATAGAAAAGGGGGGCCGAGGCCTGGCTCCAGGCAGGGAGTCTTGGCCAGGGTTCCCAGCTGGCATGCTAGGCAGCCTGTGTGCTGTGGCTGACTGCCTAGCACCTGTATATGCCAAAGGGATGGAAGTAGTGGCCCCTCCAGCTTCCCAGAGGCCAGCAGGCAGCAAAACGGAGAGAGAAGCAGAGGGGGTGTTTGGCCACAAGGCCGGTTGGAGCATGCCAGCTGGGAGGTCAGAGCTCTGGGGTGTCTGGCACACTAAGTTGTTCGTTCATTTGCTTCCAAGCTCAGCTTCCTGGACAGCACTGTGGGCTTCTTTGTGCTTCTATGAGAAGCGAGGCCTGGGGCCCCAGACGCCTGTGCGCAGGAGCAGAGGTGGCGAGCCAGAAAGGCAATGAAAGACTGACTAGCTTACACATACCTGCCTGGGTCAGGCTGTGGCTGCCAGCACCAAACAGGGCTGTGGGGCTTTGATGAGGTCCAAGAGGGGAATGAATATTATTGCTACCCTTCCTGCCCCACTTCTGCCACCAATGTTGCTGGGGACAGGGCAAAACCAACCTGTTATCTGAGTGTAAATCACTTCGCTTCCTCTCTCCGAGCCTCAGTTTCCCCACATCCAAGAACGAGGAGGCAACACTCGTTCTTGGTGCTCCTTGGGTAACGCAAAGCTCTGGGTACAAACAGATCAGCCAACCAGAGATTTGGTCCCATAAAGAGTTCTCAGCATTAGAAGGCTAGATCTGGGCTAGCACCTGACACACACTGAATGAATGCACTGCTGCCCACTGGGGGCGACCGGTTATTGACCCATGGTTCAGATGAGGGGTGGAGCTTAAAGGACTTACACCCCCCCACCCCCTGCCCTGCTCTGAGTCCCCAGCTGGCAAATAGCAGAGTCAGGAACTGGATGGTGACTCAGGCTGCTCAGATCAAATAACCAGGAGTAGCCTTGAGTAACCAGGAGACCCAGGCCTTGAACCCTGCCTGGGTCTTCTGCCTTCCTTTCCTTAGCTGTTCCGTGGATTTGTCTATTGGGTCTAACGAGGAATTCAGGGTTAGAAGGGATCAGAAAGACTGGACACCCAGACCAGTCCCCACCCCACCCCACAACATTTTCTGGCCACATTGTCTCTGAACGAGTGGCTCTTGGTCACCTCGTGTGATGGGAAACACACTCCCTTGTGGATAGTCTTTCCATCTTTGGACAATGGCAGTTGCTAGGAAGTACTTCCCTATATAGTGGTGAAACCTGGCTCCCTGTGACTTTTGTCTGTCACCCCCATTCCTCTCTTGGCTCTGGCTGGGCTATTCCCTCCTAGCCACATCAGACATTCCAATCAATATGTGAAGACTTCAGTCATGTTCCCCTCCCGAGGCTGTTACTCCCAGATTGATTCCTGTAAATCTGAATCCCTCCCTCCAGCTGTAGCCTGTGCCCTTTATTGGTTTACCCCCTCCCCGGGGTTCAGTGCCAGCAGCCACCTCTGCATGGGGACTGGAGGCGTCTGGAACACAGCGTTCCCTGTATCAGGGCAGTCTCCACTCTGCCTGCTGATTCCCTAACTCAGCTGTGGGTTCCAGATCCCAGGCAGGCAGAGAAGGGAGAAAGAATCGCCACCTGGGTTGGCTGGCAGATGTCAAGGGCTTTGGCCAGAGGGCAGGATGAGACAGAGCTGTCAAATGGCTGATTCTGTCAGGCCAGGCAGTCCAGCTTCTTAGAGTCCTGGTTTCTGCAGCCGTCCCTCCATTTTATGTTTATTTACTTATTTGTGTGTGTGTGTGATCACGAGCATCCCCTGACACATGTGTAGAGGGCAGAAGACAACTTGTGGCAGTTGGTTCTCTCTTTCCACCATGTTGGTGGGTTCTGGGGATTGACCTCAAGTCATCAGGATTGATGGTAATGACTCTTACCTGATGTGGCTTGAACAAAAATGGACCTGTAGACTTGTAGGGAGTGGCACTATTGGAGGTGTGGCCTTGTTGGAGGAAGTGTGTGTGTGTGTGTGTGTGTGTGTGTGTGTCTGGCTTGGGTTTTGAGGTTTCAGTAGCTCCAGCCAGGCTCAGTGCCTCTCTTCCTGCTGCCTGCTGATGCAGATGTAGAACTCTCATCTCTTTCTCTAGCACCATGTCTGCCTGCACACCGGCATGCTTCTCTCCATGACAATGGACTAAACTTCTGAACCTGTAATCTAGTAATCCAGCCCCAATGAAATATTTTTCTTTATAAGACTGGTCTCGGTCATGGTGGTCTTCATTGCCATACAACAGTAATTAAGACACTGATAAGGATCTCACCAAACCCCACCAGCTATCTTAGTGTGTCCACTGCATGGGCCCATTTCTGAAACACTTCAGCAAGCTGTTTCACTTGGGTCTGGTTCCCTCCCAGTGCACCTGCAGACTGTCTGGTATGTGGCCCAGGTCACCAGGTCTGTTCTTAATGGCTTCTTAGAGCAGGAGCCCACCAGGGTCCTCTCCCTCGAAGCTTCCTGGAGGCTCCCTTTCCCCTCAGTTCCCCATGCCATCTCCTGAAACAGTCCGAGGCAGCTGGCAGTGGGTGGTGTCGGATGTGGCAAAAATGACTCAGATGGCAAAACAGGCATTGTGGGGTCTTCCTGGATGACACCAAAGGAGGTGATAAGGACATTATTGGATAAAAGAGAGTCCTAAGAGAGTGGTCCTACCTAGGAGATTGCTGAACAGGTTGGGTATAGGGCTGAGACCCTGCCACAGACTAAGTAGGAAGCTGGGTTCAGGCTGGCAGGAGATGCCTGGGAACACCAAGCTCATGATTCCCGGGCACCTGGCCCAGTGTTGAATCTGCCTCACAGAGTTAGGTGGGCAGCATCTTTTCCGTCTTTCCATCCATGGAGTCTAGAGACACAAGCATCTGTGGTAAGAGGCTGAAGCAGGCTGACAAAAAGCCCTGAGTTCCTTCCCTGCCCCCCTCTGCCCTACAGAGCATCCCCTCGACACCCTCTACCCCAGGACTGCCTGTGAGGTCATTTCAGAGCGCTACACAAGCACAAAAGGGGCCAAGGCTGGGGACCCAAATGGCTTGGCAGAGACGGGGTCCGCTGTGCAGTCCATCTCCTCCAGACCTTCTGTGGTGCAGACCCAGAGCAGATGACATTGCAGGGTCCTTGGGTTGGAGGAGAGAGATATAGCTCTGCCAGGGTCTGACCCACCTCCCCACACAGCTGAGCTTGCAGCCAGTGAGTTTGCTGAGGCAGCACCATTCCAGGCTCCTGCCTGCCTTGGGGAGCTCCTGAGGGGCGGGAGCTGACAGGTTCTCATATGACAGGCACTGGGAGCCTCTCCAGACTCTGGAGAGATAGCAGGAGGCTATCTGCTCAGGATGACAACAGGGCGGGTGAGCCAGAGCTCAGCGTGAGGCTCAGCTCCCAGGTAACCCAAGCAATATCCTCCTCCCTGTTCATTCCTTTCTAGGAGACATTTGGCACCGTCAGGGGTCTAAAATGTGGACCAGGAGCCAGAGTCTAATTTTTAGAGAAAGGAGAAGACCAAGTGTGTACTGAAGTCTTGGATGCGAGGGACCCAGGTATGGTGGCTCACAGCTGTGATTTTAGCTCTCTGGAGGTAGAGGAAAATGGCCAAAAGTTTGAGGCCAGCCTCGGGTACACAATGACTTCTAGCCCAGCTGAGGATACTTAGCAAGACCGCTGGTCTCAAAGCTGAGAGACTTGGATATGGAGAGTAGCAGGGTCCCCAAGTGCAGGCACAAGGTAGCTACCTGGATAGCTTCAGTAAGACTCCGCGCTAACCCTGCTCAGCTCTCGGTGCTCAAGGCGGTGATGACCTTGACCTTGATTTAACCTCATATTCTGAGGGGTCGTCAGGATGGACGGAGAAGAACGATGGTCCGTGGGAAGTGCTGTGTAGGAGCTTGGGGCCCCAGAGAGCCTCAAGACACCTCCCATTTCTGGTTCTCACCGCCCTGGTCACAGGACCAGGATGGTAACAAACACCAGGGTGGAAGGGAGAAAGGAGGAAGTCTTGGCCTGAAGTCTAGGGAGGGGAGAGGGCTCCCTCCCACAGTGTCCTCTCTTCCCATTCCCGGGCGCTCAGGTAGCTTCCCACAGAACTTCATGAGCATCTAGAAGTTGGGGAGGGGGCAGACTCAAAAGGGTGGGAGATGGAATGTGAGCGACAGCCTTGCCCACCCCGTTCAGAGCCCGCAGTCTGGGCTCCGCCTGCCTTCATAGGAGAATAATTTATTCATTGTGACTCCCGCAAGAGTAACAATCACACATAATTAGGGTTAATTATGACATTCATTAATTACGATGACTTCTTCTTTTGATTCTGCCCTCTCTCCTCCCCTCTCCCCGTTCTCCAAGCAGGGGGGTGGGGCCGCCTCTGGCTCTGGAGCCGCAACACTCAGGGTCCCCGCCCGCCACCGACGGCCCGCGCTGCGGCAGCCCCCAGCACCGGCTTGAAAGCTGCGCACCCGGGGCCGCGGCCTTTCGGGTCCCCCAGCTTGACCTGTCCGCGAGGTGCGTGCCAGGCTGCTGTGGGTCAGAGAGGGACGCCGGAGACACACAGAGAAGCACGTAGGGAAGCAAAGAGAACCGGAGAGTCTGCACGCGCAGAGGAGACGGTTGTGGCTAGGAATTCAGAGAGGCTGGAGAGAGGGAGCCCGGGGGCGGGGGAGGATGCAGACAGCGATCTGGCGGCCCCCGGAGGGGTGCGCCCCGCACGCACACACGCGCGCGTACACCGGCCCACACCCGTTACACACGGCCACACACGCCCTGCGCCTCCGCTGCGCCGATTCCCTCCAACAAAGCCGAGTTACAACCGCCCAGGAGGGAGCCGGAACGCGTCGGCGCCTCGCGCGTTCTGGCGGGTCGTGCTCGTGTGATCAGCTCCTCGGGTCCCCTCGTCGCGAACCCACTCCTCCCTCCACGGCACGGCGCGCAGCCTTAGGAATCACGCGGGCCCCGTTTAGCTTGCGTGACCCCAAAGGGACCCAGCCACTGTGATCAGCGCTCCAAGTCAGAGATGCCCAGGCGGGGCCAGGCCTCGCGCCCCACGACTTACCTTGGTTTCTTGGAGGGTGGAGACGGTCCCTGGGGGGGTATGGGTGGCCGCGTCATCCGGTTCATTCTCCTTCTCGCTCATTTCGGTCATGGTTGGGAAGAGAGGGTGCGGAGACCCGACGGCAGGCCAGCCGGGGGCAGGCTGTGAGTGGCGGGCGTCTCTTTGGGACTCTCAAGCCTTTCTCCAGGGGCTGCTCTCCAGTGACCCCGGGAGAAACCCTCCCAGGCAAAGCAAGCCCCTTAACCCCAGGCACCAGGGGAGAAAGTTGTCGGTGTGGCAGGGGAGAGGGAGGCAATTACCCCGAGCCGCGGGAGCGGGACGACCCGGGGTGTGAGGACCAAGGGTCTGCAGAGGATGCTGCGCTCCGCGGGAGGAGGAGGGAAGTAGGGATGCGCGGATGTGCAGAGCCAGGGAGCGATGGAGCTGTCCGAGTCCGGCCGGCTCCGCCGTCCTCTGCGCCCGCCCCCCATCTCCCTCCCCCTCCCCGCGCCGGCCCCAGCCCTGCACCCGGCGGCCCCTCCGCCCAGTCCTAGCTTCCCAACTTTGATTTAGGAGGTCGCCTGGTCCCTCCCCCTTCCCTCCGCCGCGCCCCCGCGCAGCTATGCAAATCAAGGTTCTCAGCTATTGGCTGCGGTGGTGGCTAGGAGGGCCAGCTGGGTGGAGTCTTGGGGGGCTCGACAAGATGGGGAGGGGTTTGGAGCGTAAAGAAGTGGAGGGGTAGTTTTACACTGAAAAACCCAGAGAAGGGGTGGGGGTGGGGGGACAAAATTGAAGGAGGGCTGGGATGATGATAGTAGCGTCTGGAAATGCAAATAATTCGAGGCTGCCGCAGAATAGCCGAGAGGAAAATCAAAGTTACAGTGTTCTGATAGTGCACATTGGAAGATGCCGCACCTTGGCAGAGGAAAAGACCCGTTCGCCCCATTAACTCGATGCCTTCTAGGATCTCACCAAATTATACATACCACTACTAGACTTACAGACGTTCCCTGAAACAGAGACCAGGCTGTTTTTCTGTGTGTTTATGATCCGCATGCCCGTATGTCTGACTGTATGCGCGGATCATGAGTGGCGCACGTGTGAGTTTGGTTGGGTGTCATTCCTCAGGAGCCATCCACCGAGAAATTGGAGTTATTGTAAGCCAGCTCGTCGAGAGTGGCTGGCCGTGGAACCTCAGAGATCCTCTTCTCTCTACCGTCCCAGTGCTGTAGATTTGGCCCTTTTAAATAGATGCTGCAGATTAAAGTCGGCCCTTTATACTTGAATGATAGGTACTTTGCCCTCTGAACTATCCCAGCAGTCTCAGTTTTTTATTTTTGAGACAGGGTTTTTCTATGTAGCCCAGGCTGGCCTGGATTTTACCATGTAGCCCAAGCTGGTCTTAAATTCATAATCTTCCTGCTTCAGCTTCCCTAATGCTAAGGTTACAGACTGAAGACACTTTATGGGTCAAAAGTGAAGCCAAAGCAGGCATGGCTATAATACCAGCAACCGAGAGCCAGAGGAAGTCATATATCTCTATGAATTCAAGGCCAGTCTCATCTACACAGTAAGTTCAGACCAGCCAAGTTTATAAATAGTGAGAGTCTCTCTCTCTCTCTCTCTCTCTCTCTCTCTCTCTCTCTCTCTCTCTTTTTTTTTTTTTTTTTGTTTTTCGAGACAGGGTTTCTCTGTGTAGCCCTGGCTGTCCTGGAACTCACTCTGTAGACCAGGCTGGCCTTGAACTCAGAAATCCGCCTGCCTCTGCCTCCCAAGTGCTGGGATTAAAGGCCTGCGCCACCACTGCCCGGCGAGATTCTATCTCAAAAGAAAATAATGAAAATAAAACAAAACTCAAACCAAATAAAAAGCCAGGGCAGACAGTTTTTCCTTGTGGATGGGAAATCAGGAAGCTATGAGCCTTAGTTTTTCTGTATGGACTTGAGAAGAAACGGACTTCCATACTGATTCAGGAAGTCCCCACACCTCTAAGACAGGCCCTTTTAAAATCCTCCAACACCTGAAATTTGGTCACATATAGGGCCTGCTTTTCTCTGCCCACTCAGTCTGAAGGGGCTTCTTCCTCTTCTTTTTCTCCTTCTTTTCCTTCTCCTCTTCCTCTTCCTCCTCCTCCTTCTTCTAAAATATATTTATTTTTGTTTTATGTGTTTTGCCTGCATGTGTATGTGGGAGGGCATCAGATTCCCTGGAACTGGAGTTACAGACAGTTGTGAGCTGCCATGTGGATTCAGGGAATTGAACCCAGGTCCTCTGGAAGAGCAGCCAGTGCTTTTATCATCTCTCCAATCCTTTCTTTCTTTCTTTCTTTCTTTCTTTCTTTCTTTCTTTCTTTCTTTCAATATTTATTTTATGTGAGTACACTGTAGCTGTCTTCAGACACACCAGAAGAGGGCATCAGATCCCATTACAGATGGTTGTGAGCCACCATGTGGTTGCTGGGAATTGAACTCAGGTCCTCTGGAAGAGCAGACAGTGGTACTCTTAACCACTGAGCCTTCTCTTCAGCCCTTTTTTCCCAAACCCTTTCTTTATAGTAGTTTTTTGTTGTTGTTGTTTTGGGGTTTTGTTTTTGTTTTTTTGTTTTCTGCTTTTTGTCTAAGACAGGGTTTCTCTGTGTAGCCCTGGCTGTCCTGGAATTCACTCTGTAGTCCAGGCTGGCCTTGGATTCACAGAGATCTGCCTGCCTCTGCCTCTCAAGTCCTGGGATCAAAGGCGTGCACCACCACTGCCCAGCTTCTCCTTTTTTAAAAAAAGTAATTATTTATTTTTGTGCATTGGTGTTTCTCCTGCATCTATGTGTGAGGGTGTTAAGTCACTTGGAGCTGGATTACAGATGGTTGTGAGCTGCCATGTGGGCACTTGGAATTGAACCCAGATCCTTTGGAAGAGCAGCCAGTGTTCTTAAGCACTAAGCCATCTATCTCTCCATACCCTGAAGATGCATCTTCTAATGCATGGCCATAAACTGGTCCCTATTTTGCTAGGCCTTTCAGCACCCCTGTTTTCCAGCACCCTTCTGGTCCTGAGTCAATTTCATCTTTTGGCCTAATCAAGGGAAAGGAGATGCTGTGTGTGGATGGAGCCACCCCTGGGCTCCTGCGCGCTGCTTCCTCTGCTGTCGGTGGTGACATTCAAGGACCCGGGTGATGGAAGCATCCAGCTCCATGTGAGGCTTAAAGGGCAGAGTGGCTACCCTCTCAAGGATGAGATCACCCTTGGAGGACTGCTCAGGCTACTGTGTCCAGGAATAGCGACTTGTTTGTCAGTGGCAGAAATAGGACAAGGGGCAGGTGTGCAGGTTGCTGTTGTGGGGGCTTAGTCCCCTCCCCCTCCAGCTCTACGGCAGCTGCAGAATTCCTCTGGCTCCTGGTTCAGTGGATACTGAACTCAGTCCTCCAAACTGTCTCCCCAAAGGAGCCCTCACTATTAGCCTTTGAAGACCCTCCTGCCCCTCTGAGGATTGTACCCCCATAGCCAATTTTTCCCCCCTCACTGGACAGCCCAGGACACAGAGTCATCAGGGTCTCCACCAGCCCAGGGCTGGAGTATGCATAGCAATACATAGCTACAACCCCAGCTATCCAGGATGCTGTGGAAGGAGGTTTATCCACATTAAACAGCGACCTTAAGCCCCACCTCCGCCATTTATTGAGGCACTCAATGAGACACTCAATTCTTCAATGAGAACTGACAACTAGCAATGGGCTGTAGTTTGGTACTGGACTACTTGCCATTTGCCTAGTGTACATAAAGTTCAGAGTTCACCTCCAGCCCACAAAACGTGAACAATGTTTCTGTTTTAGAACAATCAGAGGCCTCTTCTGGGGTAAGGTATCCCTTTTTCTTTGTAAGAGCTGGGGTTTGGAGGTTTTTGAAAACCAAAACCAAAACCAAACCCCTGTCTGTCTCAGCCTCCTGAGTCCTGGGATTAAAGGTTCATGCCACCAACCCTGCTTTTTTTTTTTTTTTTTTTGGTTTTTCGAGACAGGGTTTCTCTGTGTAGCCCTGGCTGTCCTGGAACTCACTCTGTAGACAAGGCTGGCCTCAAACTCAGAAATCCACCTGCCTCTGCCTCCCAAGTGCTGGGATTAAAGGCGTGTGCCACCACCGCCCGGCACCAACCCTGCTTTTAATTATTATTATTATTATTATTATTATTATTATTATTATTATTATTTTTCGAGACAGGGTTTCTCTGTGTAGCCCTGGCTGTCCTGGAACTCACTCTGTAGACCAGGCTGGCCTTGAACTCAGAGATCCACCTGCCTCTGCCTCCCAAGTGCTGGGATTAAAGGCGTGTGCCACCACCGCCCAGCCAATTATCTTATTTTTACTTCATATGTTTGAGTGTTTTGCCTGTGTGTATGATGGGTAACCATTGCATGCCTGCTACCTGTGGAAACCAGAAGAGGGTATAGGATACAGCTGGAGTTACAGATGGTTGTGAACCATAAGCTACCACATAGGTGTTGGGAATCGAACCTCGAGCTCTGCAAGAACAGCCAGTTCTTTTAACCATTGAGACATCTCTCCAGTACTTTAAAAAAATTTTTGCTTTGCCAGGTGGTAGTGGCTCATGCCTTTGATCTCATGCAGAGGCAGGCACATCTCTGAGTTCAAGGCTGGCCTACAGAGTGAGTTCCAGGACACCCAGGGCTGCACAGAGAAACCCTGCCTCAAATTTGTTCCTGGCTCCCCAAAAAGAAAAGAGAAAACAGAAAATTGATCTCTGACCCTCTGACCCCCCACATACATGCCAGGGTACATGTGCACGTGCACACACACACACACAAACATATCAGTGGATGACATGACTGTCCCATGGTCGGCCATGCTCCCCTCTCTATTGGAGTATGTAAGAGTGACCAGGATTCCACTCAGAGTAGGAAAATCCAGTGTAAAGGGCTTGCTTTCCCCCTTCCTCTCCTTTCTTCTGGGAGATTTGTGCTTTTCCAGTTCTTTCCCCAAGGGAGCAGAAGAACGCAGTCTCTTTGGCTCTCTTTCCTTGGCCATTTGAAGCCTGGTATTCTAGTCCACGGGGAAAGTGACCAAGAAGTGACTATCCATAGGGAGGGAGATTCTGACGAATCACAGGAAGAATTCCCAGGGGAGCCAGAGGTACCACTCACCACGGAAAGCCCAGGGAATCAGGACGTCGGTGGACCCCCACCTCCAAGGCGTTTCTGGTCTAGGCATTTGTGGGGCCACAGTGGAGGAGGCAGGGGGCTGGATCCCATGACCTCTGGATGTCCTTCCTGGCTGCAGCTTTTGTATTTCAGAGCAGTCTTTCATGAACTGAGTGTGAGTCACTGCTTTCAGAGCTGACTACTCCCACTGCAGTAGCTCAGGAACCGGGCTGAAGCAGCCTGCTTCTTCTCGGGAGGAGGCTCACTCACTGTCCCTGCTCAGACGTGGGGTGGGCGGAGTGAGAGTCAGGTGCCTGGAAGGGTCCCCCTCAGGACGGTTGTGGGGATTGGGATGCCCCCTTAGGAGGGGTGAGGGATTGCTGGCTGCTTCTTAATGGGAGAGCAGAGCTTTGTGAGTGGTAGATACACTTGAGACTGAGAAGTGGGGGTGGACCAGATGACTTCAGAGCCGTGTAAGGATGCAACGATGTCTGTCATCACATCGAGACCCATTCTTATTCCTGTATGACCTCTGTTCCCCTTTTATGACCAGATAGAGCCTTAATTTGGGAGTAACCTTGGTTTTCTTTTTAGAATGGCTGAGGTGGAATCCATGAGGTTGGAATGATCTGGGTCACAACATGCGTAATAACCAGAGAGTAGTGGTCCACGCTTGCAAATCCCAGAACTGTGGAGGAGAAGCAGAGGCAGGAGGACTCTTGTATGTTTGAGTCTAGCCTAGGTTACTCTGATTAATCTCAGTTGCCAGTTTGACACAACTGGCAAGAGGGAACCTCCATGGAGGAACTGCCTCTGTCTGATTGGCCTGTGCACACGTCTGTATGGCATTTTCTTGATTGTTGCTTGGTGGAGCAGGACCTAGCCCACTGTAGGCAGTGCACATGGTCCAGGGTTATATAAGGAACCTGGCTGAGCAGAAGCAGGGAGCAAGCCAGTCAGCAGTGTTTCTCCATGGACTGTGAAGTGTAAGGTAAATGGAATCCTTTCCTCTCCAAGGTGCTTTTAGTCATGATCTTTAACATAGCAACAGAACGCAAACAGAATGGTTCTAGAGTGAGTTCCAGGACAGCCCAGACTACAGAGTGAGGCCTTGTCTCAACCTTACCCTTCACAGATAAAATAGTGGGTGATAATATTATATAGCTTGGCATTTTTTTAAGAAAGATTTTTTTTCAAGACAAGATTTCTCTACCTGCTCTGGCTGTCCTGGAACTTGCTTCATAAACCAGGCTGGGCTCGAACTCACAGAAATTTGCCTGTCTCTGCCTCCTGAGTGCTGGGATTAAAGGTGTGCCACATCGGGCTGGAGACATGGCTCAGTGGTTAAGAGCACTGACTGCTCTTCCAGAGGTCCTGAGTTCAATTCCCAGCAACCACATGGTGGCTCACAACCATCTGTAATGGGATCTGATGCCCTCTTCTGGTGTGTCTGAAGAGAGTGACAGTGAACTCACATATATAATAAATAAATAAATAATTCTGTAAAGGTGTGCACCATCACCACTTAGCTTATTTTAAGAAATTTGTTATCGTTTTGAGCCAGGTCTCATATTGTGGCCTGGGATAGCACAGACTGACAGCATAGCTCAGTCAGGCCCCTAACTCATGACGATTCTCCTGCCTCCTCTGCTCTGGTCCTGAGATTGTAGATTTGTATTGCCATGGCTGGCGTCCACACAGGCAAGTATGTTGAAGGTCAGAAGACAAATTGTGTTTGGAAGTCGGTTATCTCATTTCTGGTTAGAACCTAGGGATTGAACTTGGGTCTTCAGGTTTGAGAGACACCGCCTTTATCGGGCAAGTCACCAGCCCCTCCATCCAACATCTTGAGGAGGATATGAGGAAAAAGCTGGCTGACTAGAAAACGCACATGACCAGTGACTATTCTTTTTGTTCTTGGGAACCCTCAGCCCTGGACTTATGGTTGAGCTTAAGGGTGTCTGTGAACCCCTTGAAACTGGGTAAGATTTTGGAAGCTAGTATAAACACTGTCTGGAAAGAAAAACACAAAACGGACAGCGGTCTACTTGTCACTGGGGCTCCAGAGCTTCCCAGCTGCTCCTCAGACAATCCGAGATCCTTGAAAGACTAAGACCTGACAACAACCAGACATGATGGAGCACAGTTTAACCTCCAGCACTTGGGAGGCAGAGACAGGCAAATCTCTGTGAGTTCGAGGCCAGTCTGATCTACAGCCTGTAAGTTCCAGGACAGCCAGGGCTACACAGAGAAACCCTGTCTTGAAAAACTAAAGACAGGGGCTGGAGAGATGACTCAGTGGTTAAGAGAACTGACTGCTCTTCCAGAGGTCCTGAGTTCAATTCCCAGCAACCACATGGTGGCTCACAACCATCTGTAATGGGATCTGATGCCCTCTTCTGGTGTGTCTGAAGACAGCAACAGTGTACTCATGTAAATAAAAATAAATAAAAAACAATAACAACACAAACAACAAAAATTAAACAAATTAATTAACTAACTTAGGAACACTGGGGAAGATAACACCTGATAGCTGTCTTGCCTCCCTTTTCAGTGTTTGAGACTCCTTCTCTAAGGACTGACATTTTCCTTCAGAAATGACTCGAGCTCAGCCCCCTTCCAGGGGCCTCTGAACCTTGTGACCAGGGACAGCTCAGGTGACAAGGGGATCATCTGGGCTCTCCCTCCAGCTTTTGGATGGGGTATCTAAGCTGGAGGAGTACATTTTGGCTGGGAGTAGAGACTAAGCTTGCACCTCCCAGCTGAGGAGAAGTGTCCCTCAGCTTCACCCCAATCTCCTCTACCTTCCCCACCAGCTGGCCTGGGACCTCAGGGGCAGATACCACTGTCATGATTAGGGCCCATGGCAGGCAGTGGTAATTATGATTTTATGGAAACACAGAAGGCTCTTACGCAAGCACCTGACACACTTCCTGGCTGTGGCATCTGGGACAGCCAGGTCCCCAGGGGCTGGAGGAGGGCCCCTGCCAGTCCCTGCTGCCACCAGCCTCTGGCACTTGGGACACTGGCTCAGAACTGCCTTTCTACTGCCTGTGGCACTGTTCCTAGCCCAGTGTGAGGGAGCTGTCTCCGGGCCCCCATGCGCCCCAGGCATCCCGAAGGGAACAACATGAACTCTACAGTGCAGTCCCTCCCATCCTCCTCCCTGCTGCCCCCACACTCGCCATAACCCCAGGAGATGTGTTCTGTGTGAGGGGACATGGAGGTGGGGAAG